>NC_053027.1:141573502-141693193 GCF_003073215.2 Triticum urartu | reverse complement strand
AACTTAAGGTGGTTTAAAAAAATCGAATTCAACATGAAGTCCATTCAATTATTTGAATTTGATATCATGGCATTTGTAAACCACACCTAAATTATGGGGGCACCAATCTTTGCTCTGATTTTGTACATAATAGCATATGTAGTCGTGTACAAAATAGATTCAAATTTAGCTCCTCCATTCCAAAATAATCGTAGTTATAGGATTTTCAAGTGTCAAAATTTCAAAAAGAAGCGGATAATTTAATGAGGTTTTCAAACATACAAGGTCAAATATAACGTCGTATATTTAGGTCAATCCTCATAGTTCAAGAGTACTCTAAACGTGAATGCTTGTGTTTCAAAATTTCGAACGAAGCGCTAAAAGAGCCTCTACTCGCCCGAAACCGCGTGAGACCAATGTTTGGTAGTACAAGGAAATTACTTTTCTACTAACTCCGACCCGTGAAACCTACCGGCCCGACGTCCAAAGGTCTAAACCGGGGTAGGTCTGTAGCTTCATCTAGATGCCATGCAACCGCATCCGAAAAACATTCATACACAATGGCGCCTAAGCACACATGCGTGCGCGGCCGAAATCACTCCCACCCACTATTTGGGACACCTGGGATTACCATCCTACCCCCGACCCGCAGTAGGTCCCAAATTTAAGAGGGGGCAAACTTTGTACTTTCCCCAAATTTCAAACAAGCGCGTCCCATCTTCTGTTCAAAAAAGCCAAAAACAAGCGCGTCCCAGACCGAAACATGGTTCCCCCCACCCATTTGATTCCCCATTCGTACTCCGTGGGCGCCAAAACTACCTCTCCACCAGCCGCGAAACCCCGGCGTCCTCCGTCCGCCACCCCATCCCACCCATCAACCGCCGCCCTCCTCCATCACGCCGGAGCCGATACCCCGACGTCGTCGTCCACCGCAACCTCAACTGCAACGCCCTCCACGGCTAGTAGTTGAAGCCGAGGCCAAGCCGTCCGTACCCGAGCCAGTTCAACCACGCCGTCCTACGCCTCACCACTACCGCTCCAACTTCGCCACCCTCCACAGCACCGGAGCTGTTCCTGCTACGCCGTCCTTCGCCGCCTCGGATCTGCTTCCCCTCCGCCGACATACGGCCACGACAACACAATCAAAAATTTGGCCATGGGTTCGTCCAAGCATGCACCCTCCAGAACATCGGTTTCCCCGGTAAAAACAAGAAGATCGGCGTGACATGTGGGGGTGACCACACCGGCAACCGAAAAAGGTACTCCTCTTCCCTTATTCGTGCAAATCTTACGTCTCTGCTTGCACGGTATTCATCCCACAGAAGAGACTAGTTGACCGCTTCTTCTTGATACTAGATGTTCCTAGTAACTCGTGATGCACAAGGTTTCTCCTCATATACTATTTCACCTTAGCTAGAGGTCCGTCGCCCCCCTAAATTTCAATTTCTGGCCACTTGATTCCCAATTAATGGAAGCATTCCCCGGCGTAACAGGCGCTAGTATGCCTATTACGCCTGGGAAGCAGCGCCTTGGTGTTTATCATAGGGGCGTGTGCGGCCTAGAGCTACTGGCGCCCGATCTGGAGGTCGGCCGGGATTAAAGGGATGGCCTGGGGGCGCTGCCAAGCACGGCGGTGGTGTGAGGTCGATGGGAGGGCGGGGCAGCGGAGGCAGGGGTCTGGGCCGGTGGTCGCTGGCAGTTCAAGAAAGATCGTCAACAGTGACTGGCGGGAGGTAGACGAAGGCCATCTGCCCATTCCTTATAGATCAGACGGTTCATTAAAAAAATCGACTGACCTATTTATTTTCAGTCGACTGTTATCTTAGATATGACCACATGTGGTGGTGTGCTGGAGGAGTACCTGCATTTCCTATGCTCATATATTACAAAATCATACGGAGTAGAATCTAATTTTGTTTGCCATGCAATGTTGTAGAGCTATCATATGTTTCCTGTCATTTATTTTTCACCCACCTGCTATCTGCTACTTTTACAGTGCACTAGTTCTGCACACACTTCACCCTTACTCTCACTATTGTGTTTTTATGCAAGGGTATTTCAGACTCTGCTGCCATGAGAGAAGCCAAAAAGAAAAGAGATAAGTCGCTCCAGCTTGTTGTGCGGCTAGGCAAGACACGTTTCAACACTTTAATGGGTGCAGTGTCAGCAGATGGAGACGGGGAACATAGCTCTGGTGTTGATGACCTCGCTCGCAATGAACCACCATCCCAGGTGCTTGCTTTAACTTCGCGGTGTCATATGTGGTTGCATGTTCCATATGGTGTCTAGCTTGTATTCGAAAGGCCGAAGTCGATAAGATAAGGAAATATTTTTTTACATGAACCACCATCCCGTGAGCACCAGAAGACAAATAGCTAGTCAGGGCACTGGCCGAGCCAGTGACAAGCCCAGCAAAGATAGGCATCACCTGGAAGCCAACTAAAAAGCTGCGATGGTGGCGAAGCAGCCCGCCTCCCACCAGGCTCTCAGGTCATAGATGATCATGCTCACCACTCCAGCCGGATGTCTAGCTTGTATTGCTTCCAATTTGGTTAAATTGCATCTGCTTAGCTTACACATTGTACCTTTGAATATGACATGCCTTTTTGTTTTTGGTACATACTAGTACATCTGTGTATTAACCATGTTCTTACATCAAACTAATGTTCTTGTGTATCCCTCATCAATCACTTATGACGAGGCAGGCAGGCAAGGGGACTACTCCTCATTTAAAGAATGCAGCGTCAGCCTCCTGACATGATTCTCAAGAAACAGAAATGCTACATGAAGATAGTGAGCGTAGCTCTGTAGTTGATTACAGCATTTCCCCTACACTAGCATCGCAGGTGCTTGCTCTAACTTGGCAGCGTGATATGTGGTTGCATGTTGCATATGGTGTCTAGATTGTAATTCTTCCAATCTGGTTAAACTGCATGTGCTAGTCTGCTTAGATTATACATTATACCTGTTAATGTGACATGCCTTCCTGTATTTAGTACATAGTACATCTGTCTATTAAGCATGTCCTTACATAAAACTATTGTTTTTTTGTATCCCGTATCAATCAACATGACGAGACACCTTTAGTATATGTAGTGCGATATTAGTTGCATCTTTCATATGATTTATAGCATGCACTGCTTCTAATTTGTTGAAATTCCATTTATGATGGGACGCTTTTAACTTGGCAGAGTCATATTGGTTGCATCTTTCATGTGGTGTCTAGCTTGCATTGCTTCTTATTTGCTGGAATGGTTTCTGCTTAGTTTACACAAACAGTTGTGAACATGCCATGCCGTCCTGTTTTTCGTACATATTCCATCCTGGTATCATGTGTTTGCCTTACATCAAAGTAGTGATTGTCAGTATCATGCATGAATGAGTTCTGAAGAGTCAATTTTATTGCCTTTTCTTGTTGGTTTTACTTGACAATTCAAAATCAATAAAGCGTAAGGAAGTTAGCAAGGCAGCGGATAAAGGTGCTCCTTCCGAACGGAGGGCCTCTACAGTTTCTACTCCTCCACACCCCCAAGATGATTTCCAAGACAACACATGCATAGACACTCAACAAAGTTGTGTTTATGATGAGCACGTCTCCCCTAGTGCAGCATCACCGGTGCTCCCTCTAACTTGGCACTGTTATATGTGGTTTCATGTTATGTGTGATGTCTAGCTTGTATTGCTTCTAATTTTGTTTAATTCCATCTACTTACTTTACACATTATACTTGAGTAAGACACGTGTTCCTGTTTCTAGAACATACAATATCTGTCTATCACACCATGTTCTTACATCATATTACTACTGTTGTGTAACCTGCAACAATCACTTATCATAAGACACGTTTGACTTCGGAGTGTGATATAGGTTACATCTCACATTCTTTTCTAGCTTGTACTACTAATTTGTTGAAATGGCACTTATGACGAGACAGCTTTAACTTGGTAGAGTGATATTCGTTGCATCTTTCCTATGGTGTCTACGTTTCATTGCTTCTAATTTGTTGAAATGCCTTCTCCTTATTTTACACATCATAAGCTGTGAATATGCAATGGCACTAATGACGAGAGACCTCTAACATGGTAGTGTGATGTTGTTTGCATCTTGCATATGATTTATTTCTTGTACTGCTTCACATTTGTTTAAACACCATTTATGATGAGACACTGTTAACTTGGCAGAGCGATATTTGTAGCATCTTTCATATGGTGTCTACCTTCCATTGCATTGCTTCTAATTTGGTGAAATGTCTTCTTCTTAGTTTGCACATCATAGTTCTGGTTATCTCTTCCGTCCTGTTTTTCATACATATTACATCCTCCTATCATGTGGTTGTCTAACATCAAAGTTCAGTTCATCTGCATCACGCATCAATTTGTTCTGAAGAACTAAATTGTTATTCGTTTTTCTTGTCGGCTTGACTTAACATGGCACAGAGAAAGAGGAAGAAACACAGAATGGTAGGGAATGAGAAGAATCCTGCAGATTCTACTGGTACTGATGGTGCAATAGAAGGTCAAAGTCCAGCAGAAAATTCTACAAACACGGCATCCCATGCTACATGAGTTGCAAAAAAAGACAAACAGAAACAAATAGCTGCCACCAAACAAGCAGAGACAACCCTAGTTCTTGCAACACCTACCACAGTACTACCAGCTGCACGACGTACTCGTGCGTCAACTGAGCTAGCAGCACGTTCTCAAGCTCCCTTGCCACCTGACACTACTTCCCAAGCACTCTTGACACAAGACGAGTTGGCAATATCAGATGAACCTTGTGAGCTTCAACAGCAAGAAGGTAGTTGCTGGAGTCTAGTTACAGTTGCATGCTTCTTTATATGTAGTCTCACAGTTTGATGTACACTAACACTTCCTATGTTTGTTGTTGGACTAGCACCTAGGTGCAAGAGGAAACAAACATCAGGGATAATGCTCGATAGGTTAACTAAATCTAGAGGAGGAAGAATGGAGATCCGTTTTGAGGCAGGTTTAAAAAGGCCACATGATGCTACAGAGTCAGCCAAGTTAGTATCAGAGGCAGTGGTTGCTGTTAGGTGTCTTGTACGTATCCTCCCAACATGGATTCAGTACAGGAATGACAAAGATGAAACCCAGTTCAACACCTTCCTCGACCATTTATTTGTAAGTATGGTTATGTATGGAAACTAGTAATATCGTCTTGCTCTGTCCAATACTTTCTAGGTTGCTGATAATGAGACTCCCATAATTTTCAACAGATGAGGTTCAAGTTGGATAGCCAAGATGATGCAACCAGACAAGCTTGCACCCATGTTTTCAAGTCTGCTCCGCGACAGTATCAGTATAACTTGAGAAAAACTCACTTTGAAGGCAAGGCTAACAGTGAACTTGCCCAAACATCTCCAGTGGAAAATATATCTGATGAAGACTGGAGAGGCCTCGTTAAACACTGGTCCGATCCGAAGTATCAGGTACATTATATATATGTCATCAGATCACATGTTGAAGTCCTATTTACGCATGTGCCATACAAATCTATCTTCTTGTAGGTGAACTGTTCAAAGAACAAGGCCAACCGTACGAAAGTGAAATTCCAACAAACGACAGGATCTCGTAGCTATATTGCACACTGCGAGGCTCTTGTAATTAGCTGCTGTTTCACTCTTTTCGCTATACCATATTATCAGATCTATATTGACTTGTTCCAAATGCAGAGGAAAGCCCGCAAGGACCAAAAAGTATCTGAACCAAATGCTGTGGAAATCTTCAAGGACTATCACACCAGCAAGAAGAAGGGCATGACTACACCAGTCAAAGCCGCTGCTGTAAGTCCTTAATCCTCATGCCTTTTAACTACTACTTACTCTGACTTGTGCCTTGAACTGCATGGTTTCCAGTCAATGTCTATTACTCTTTTCAATTTTATACACAATTGTCTTAGCATATCATTGCACCTTACAAGGTTTAAAAGAGAGGAGTGATGTTCCTTTCATCTTGACCCGTAATCTAGTTTCGTGCTGGACATGCCCACACAACGTTACAATTGCCTGTTTGTCTGTTCTCAGTTGTTTTGTGATATGAATGACGTCATACTATGCTTACCGTATTATAAACTTCGTCTCTTCATCCTTAGCCCTCAATACAATGTGAAGAAATAGACAATACATTAGCGATGGTACATGGTCATATGTTTGGAACCTGGTTTTATTATGTACTTTACAATAAAATACAACTAATATTTTACATGGGTTCACCAGAATAAGTTCTGTATATAGACCAAAGCTATTTTGTTTGGTTTTGCTACCTCCTTAATATCTTCTGTTCTGGTACTACTAATGTAAAACCTCAACTTTTCAGTGAGCTATGGAAAAATGGTGGAACCGCCACCTTCTGAAGGTGGCGAGGCAACTATAACCGCAATGTCAGCTCTTGCTGCAGTGGGTCAGTACCTGTCCACTAACTGTGCCAAAAACATGTTCCTGCGTAATACTGGGTTGGTTGTTAAGGCAATATCATCCAAACTGCCTCATGATCAAGATATGCAAGCTCAAAGCAATGTTGTATCTGCGCTCCAGACACAAGTCCATTCCCTAACAGAGACCCTTTGTGAAACAAGGAGAAACATTGCTCAATGTCGTCAAGATATGCATGGTTTTGAAACCAGACTATCAGACATTTGCTATGTTGTTCAGGAGCCTAGGGGAAATGAAGGCGAGGGTTATGGTGCTCCATCGGACAATACATCATGAAAACGTAACAGTCAGGTCAAATGGACTGAGCTTCTGAACTTCTGGTGGTGCATTTATCTGCTAGACTGTTAAGTTTTATGCCAACCTTCCTTTTGTTATATAGTTGTAATTTGTTTTGGTGCGATACAAAATGTATTCTTAACATGCAGCCACCGCCTGAAGAAAACAACAAGCCATTTTTGTATAGTGTAGGGTGTTCCCTATATTTGCACTGGTGGCGATCTTTGATGCCGAGTGGATGTAATCTGTGCAATCGCCTTAATAGCCTAGCATTAGTTTCGGCCTTATTTATTTCCTAGTCTTCTTTTTCCCTGGTTTGCTAGTGGCCGCAACTACCATGGGCTATATACGGGCCGTAGGATCCATGGGTCACCTACGGGCCGTCGATAAATGGCCCTGTAATCGGTGGGCCTCGGGCCGTCGGATAAATGTGTCTACATGGGCCATAATCGGGCGTAATTGGTATTGGCCCAGCACGGTAACAGGCCGTTAACAGGCCGTAGGACAGCAAAGGCTTAATTCTGTCATAGGCATAACGGGTCATTAATGGGCCAGAATATAGGACGGGCTGGAAACGGGGCAACGGGTTAACATGCCAGAAACGGGCGGACTCTTGCCATGGGCCGATTTTGGCCCATTAGGGTAACAGGTCAGTAACGGGATGACTCTTGCCATAGGCCGAATTTGGCCCATTAGTGGAACAGGCCAGTAACGGGCCGGAAGTAATCGAGGGACGAAAAGGAGCCCAAGAACGCATGGGCCATCAATAGGACGAAAGCTAACACGGCCTGGAAATGGCCCATGTAAATCACGGGCCGTTAACGGGTATAAAGAAAATTACTTTTCATTATGGGCTAGACTCACCGTGGGCATGTAATGGGCCGAAAGATACAAAGGCCTCATATGGGCCAAAAGACGCAGTGGGCCATACACGGGCCGAAAGTGAAATGGGCTGGTATTATATTCGATGGCCCACATGACGTTGTTGGGCTGATTTCCTTTAGGGCCTAATGGGTCGTGAGTTAACGGGCCGTAAAATGGGCTATTTGCGAAGAGACCGTTAACAGGCTTTTCATGCGCCAGCCCGTTAACTTTTGACCAAGTCAAACGGGCCGGCTTTGTAAGCTAAATGGGCCACTGTTGGGCCATGCCACGTGTCAACATATCATAGGCGCCTATCTGACCCACTGACGAGCTGACACGTGTTTCGTCCGGCCAATAAGAATTTTACACGTGGAAATTTCCCATTGGTCGGGGCTGTTAACGGGTTATCGGATCCAAAACCCGACCCGATAGCTTAACGACGTTCCGTTACGGTGGATGCCACGTGTCGGTCACCCTTGACGAAAACACTTTTGTGACGCGCGATTTATCGTCATGGAAGTGGACACTTCCGTGATGATAATTTTGGTAATGTCATGGAACACTTCTACGACAGCACAGGTATGACTATCTTGATTCTGTCATAAATTTGTCATGGATGTACATGCATGACAAAAAAGCGACCTACTATGACAAACACGTATCATCACGGAAGTGTATTTTTTGTAGTGTTTCTTCCTCTTCACCACATCATGTGGGGGTTCAATCCTCTTTTTGGAGCTCCTTATTAATGAGATTGGTTGAATAAAAGGCTCCTCCTCGTTACCTGATTCATCATAAGAAATAATAGGAGGATATTGGGAAGTCTCTTCCCTTTCATTAGTATTCTCTTCATCCTCTATTTGTTTTCTTTTCTTTATGTAATTGGCAATATAAGGATTTTCAATGCAATTCACCGCACAATACATATATACCTTCTCTAGATCAATATCAAGGAATTTGTCAAGGTTATATTATGGAATATGCTTAGTTTGACATTTCAATTCTTCATAACCCAAAAGCAAACTTAGTTCACTATAATGCGCAAGGGAAATCAAGTCATCACAATTTTTGGACACGATTCGGTCATGAAACAATTTGCATTTCATATTTAAATGACCATGTTCATTGCAAAGTTCACAAGTACGGTAAAGATATTTTAAATTTTTAGCACTCACATCAAGACTTTCTTGCAACAATTTAGTTTCTAAACACTTATGCCTCTTGCAATATCTATCTTCCCTATTTGGTGTGTACTTGCAAACCCAATCTACTCCACAAAAATTGACATGTTTATAGGAGGTATTTTCATCATAACTAGTGCAATCATCATTAGCATCATGGATATTCAAAGAATTCGTACTAACAACATTGCAATCATGCTCATCATTCAAATATTTAGTGCCAAACATTTTATGGATTTCTTCTTCTAGCACTTGAGCACAATTATCCTTTCCATCATACTCACGAAAGATATTAAAAAGGTGAAGCGTATGAGACAAACTTAATTCCATTTTTTATAGTTTTATTTTATAAACTAAACTAGTGATAAAACAAGAAAATAAAAGACTCGGTTGCAAGATCTAAAGATATACATTCAAGCGCTAACCTCCCCGGCAACGGCGCCAGAAAAGAGCTTGATGTCTACTACACAACCTTCTTCTTGTAGACGTTGTTGGGCCTCCAAGTGCAGAGGTTTGTAGGACAGTAGAAAATTTCCCTCAAGTGGATGACCTAAGGTTTATCAATCTGTAGGAGGCATAGGATGAAGATGATGTCTCTCAAGCAACCCTGCAACCAAATGACAAAGAGTCTCTTATGTCCCCAACACACCCAATACAATGGTAATTTGTATAGGTGCACTAGTTCGGCGAAGAGATGGTGATACAAGTGGTATATGGATAGTAGATAATAGTTTTTGTTATCTGAAATAATAAAAACAGCAAGGTAGCAAGTGATAAAAGTGAGCGTAAACGGTATTGCAATGATGGTAAACAAGGCCTAGGGTTCATACTTTCGCTAGTGTAAGTTCCCTCAACAATACTAACATAATTGGATCACATAACTAACCCTCAACATGCAACAAAGAGTCACTCCAAAGTCACTAATAGCGGAGAACGAATGAAGAGATTATGGTAGGGTACGAAACCACCTCAAAGTTATTCTTTCCAATCAATCCGTTGGGCTATTCCTATAAGTGTCACAAACAGCCCTAGAGTTCGTACTAGAATAACACCTTAAGATACAAATCAACCAAAACCCTAATGTCACCTAGATACTCCAATGTCACCTCAAGTATCTATGGGCATGATTATACGATATGCATCACGCAATCTCAGATTCATCTATTCAACCAACACAAAGGACCTCAAATAGTGCCCCAAAGTTCTACCGGAGAATCACGACGAAAACGTGTGCCAACCCCTATGCATAGGTTCCCAATGTCACGAAACCCGCAAGTTGATCACCAAGACATACATCAAGTGGCACGTGATATCCCATTGTCACCACAGATATTCACGGCAAGACATACATCAAGTGTTCTCAAGTCTTTAAAGACTCAATCCGATAAGATAACTTCAAAGGGGAAACTCAATTCATTACAAGAGAGTAGAGGGGGGAATGAACATAAGATCCAACTATAACAGCAAAGCTCGCAATACATCAAGATCGTGCCAAATCAAGAACATGAGAGAGAGAGAGATCAAACACATAGCTACTGGTACATACCCTCAGCCCCCGAGGGAGAACTACTCCCTTCTCGTCATGGAGAGCACCGGGATGATGAAGATGGACACCAGTGAGGGATTGCCCCCTCCGGCAGGGTGCCGGAACGGGTCTAGATTGGCTTTTGGTGGCTACAGAGGCTTCTGGCGGCAGAACTCCCGATCTAATTTTCGTTCTGGAAGTTTTAGGGTACGTGGATATATATGGGTGCAAGGAGGACGTCGGAGGAGCCACAGGGGGCCCATGAGACAGGGGGCGCGCCCTAGGGGGGGCGCCCCCCACCGTTGTGAGCACCTCGTGTCTCCCATGACGTAGGGTCCAAGTCCATCAGGTGTGTTTCCTTCCAAAAATAACTTCTCTAGTTGATTTCGTTCCGTTTCGACTCCGTCTGATATTCCTTTTCTTCAAAACACTGAAATAGGCATAAAACAACAAATCTGTGCTGGGCCTCCAGTTAATAGGTTAGTCTCAAAAGTAATATAAAAGTGGATAATAAAGCCCAATATTGCCCAAAACAGTAGATAATATAGCATGGAGCAATCAAAAATTATAGACGTTGGAGACGTATCAGGCAGCCATTAATGGACCGGATCAAATATGGGCCGGCATTTGGCCCAAAACATGGCAGCGAGTTAATGGGCCGGCCTACTAGGGTCCTCAAAATCTTGTGTCCTATATCTGGGCCGGCCCATTAATGTTGGCGAAATCTCGTGGGCCTTTAGGTGGGCCGGCCCATTATGATCCTCAAGAATCTTGTGGGCCTTTACCTGGGCCGTCCCATTATGGCACACAAAAATCTTGTGGGCCTTTACCAGGGCCGGCCCATTATGGCCCGCAAAATCTTGTGGGCCTTTAGTTGGGCCAGCCCATTATGGTCCACAAAATCTCGTGGGCCTTTAGCTGGGCCAGCCCATTATGGTCCGCAAAATCTTGTGGGCCTTCAGTTGGGCCGGCCCATTTAAACTTGATGGGCGGTCCACATGTCAACATATCATAGGCACGTCTTGCCCATTGGATGAGTGACACCTGTGCCAACGCGGACCTGACACGTGTCTCCTCCAGCCAATGATGATTTTACACGTGGAAAATCCCCATTGGTCGGGGCTGTTAACGGGTTATCGGATCCAAAACCCGACCCAATAGCTTAACGGCGTTCCGTTACGGTGGATGCCACGTGTCGGTCACCCTTGACGAAAGAACTTCTGTGGCGCGTGATTTATCGTCATGGAAGTGGACACTTCCGTGATGATAATTTTGGAAATGTCATGGAACACTTCTACGACGACACAGGTATGACTATCTTGATTCTGTCATAAATTTGTCATGGATGTACATGCATGACAAAAAACGCGACCTACTGTGACAAACACGTATCATCACGGAAGTGTATTTTTTTTGTAGTGTAGCATTCATTTCTTCACATTATATATGTACAATATATATGGCCAACATCATATAGCCAGCAGTTTAGTTGTCAAAGAATTTCAGGGTGCTTAGTTTTGTCAAAGAATTCTAGGGTGCTTAGTTTTATTTGAGGGGTGTGGTGTGCTGGACACCATTAACTTATCATTGTGAGAATTGGCTTATTTTTGTCATGTAACATGGTCAATGGGTTTCACGTGAAAATAACAATGTCTAATGGCATTTCTGAGCAAACATCTAACTTAACGACGGCATTTTTTAGATATCTAATTGCATTTTTGAGCAGGCATCTCACGGATCGATGAATTTTTTGAGTAGTTGTAACTTCTAATGGCAAAACTGAGTAGTGATACACAACTAGTGGCATAAATAATAAGAACCCAAGAATTAATTAGGTATGCTAATTTCTTTATACCTTTGTGTGCGAAACAATATACGCTGCCTCCCCCCAGATTTTCTTTACAGAGGCAACATAGAACTATATGAGTGCCCTTTTAAATTTTGGAATTATTCCGGGTTCGTTTGGCCTTTTTATACATTAATTGAGTTTCTGGTCATTTAATGTGCATAATTAAAATTTGAACTACAAGCACATGCTCCCGTGCACCAAAGTTGATTGAAAAATCACATGTGTGTCCTCGGGTGAATTTCTAGGTCACATGCAAGAAATGGGAATGAAATTCAAACATCTGGGCATCGTGGTTCGGCCGAGAACATTGAGAAGCTTGGTTTTAAAATTCTTGTAAATCCCAAACACGCCTGAAAATCATGAAACTTGGCATGGTGTCATGTCATGGTACTACCGTGTTGTGGTAAAAAAAATTGCAGAATAGGAACAAGTTTTGGTATAAGTTTCTTGCAAACTGGAGCTTCTCTCAAGAAGGCTCGTGGTTCTGAGAGGGAACGTGTTAGTGTGCATAATTCAAACTTTAAATACAAGCACATGCTCCAGTGCACCAAAGCTAGTTGAAAAATCACATGTGTGTCCTCGGGTAAATTTCTTGGTCCCATGCCAGAAATGGGAATGAAATTCAAACATCTGGGCGTCATGGCTCGGCTGGAAACATTGAGAAACTTAGTTTTTTAATTCCTATAAATCCGAAACACGCATGAAAATCATGAAACTTGGCTTGGTGTCATGACATGGCACCAACATGCTGTGGTAATTTTGTTGTCCGATTTGCGAAGCGCACACATTAACAATCAACAAAGTCATTTTGGAACAAGTGCTGTCACATTACAATCGGAAACACAAATATTATTGAAACCGGGGGCGTTCTATTTACCATTTACGTGCCGCCACATGTCCCTTTTTTTATTAGCTAGGAGGCGCCGTGCAGGGTAGCTATTTGAGTATGGGAGGCATGTGAGCCCTTTGACCTCCATCTGCCGTCCATCTCTCTCCCAAGGTGTCCATTAATGGCGCCCGAGCCTCTGTTTAATGGCGTGGCAATGTCTCACTCGACTGAGATTTAAGAGAGAAAAAAGAAAATCTGAAAAGAAAATTTTGCACGGATCTTGATGTAAGATCCGACAGACCTATATAACATCTACTGCGACTTATAGCAAGACTGGTGAATATATATAAGGACAACGAGAGTGGATAATAATTGTCTTACATAATTAGGAAGATAATTAAAAAAGCCACATGAAATACACAAGGGCAAAAGAAGAAGGAAGACGCATACAACGATCTGGCTCGCTGATCTCTACTTTCTTTATGCGCTGCAGGTCACGAAGACTAGTTCCCGCGACGGGCGATGATCTCTTTCATCAGTTTCATGTCCTTAATACGCTGCTTGGCAGCATCCATGGATTCCTCCACCAGCCTGTTGCACTCGATGCGGAGCATGGCATTCTCGTCCATAAGTTTCTTGATGATGACGCCCGTCCTCTGCAACAAGGCAGCGGTATCCTCCTCCTGCTTCGCCCTTCTGGCGATCTTCGCCCTTAGCAGGTCGCGCTCGCCCTGGAGCTTCGCATTGCCCTCCCCTAGTTGCTGGATGACGCCGGTGGCCTCGTCCTGCATCCTCGCCCAGCCGGAGATCTGGTCCATCTAGCTATGGACTATCGCATGCATGCGCCTGTAAGAGTCCTCGCCTACCCGCGAGAAATTTTCCCAGGCTGCCGCGGCACGGTGGGACATCTGTGCTGCTTCCGCGGCATGGCCAGACCAGTCTGCTACATCGACGGCGCGGCGGGACCTCCGTGCTGCTTCGGCGGCGTGGCGGGACCTCTGTGCTGCTACTGCTGCACGGCTGGACATGTCGGCTGCTTTCGCGGCGAGGCGGGACATCTCTCGTGCTTCCTCTTCCATGCTCACCTCTCCCTGGTGGAAATCTCTCGACCCAGCACTCATGCTGGCTATGGCTTGATTGACTTGATTGTTTTTTGTGGACGAGGAGTTGAGGAGGAATGTGCAGTCATCTTAGCATAGTAGTATTTATAACCGAGTACTACTAATATGCTCCTAAGTGGGAAACCATTTAGGTTGTGATCGGTGTGAACAGGTTTGCAATTAAATATAGCGTGGTAGTAGTAGTAATTTGGAATGTGACGAGACGCGCTCAAAATTTATTGACGGTTCTAGTTCCGAAGTGTGGCACTATTCCCGGATGGCGTAACGTCGGCACGTTTTCTCGGCCGTGGTGTAGCATATGCCATGGTACTAGTTATTTTTCTACTATTGTGTACGTGCAAAAACTGGCACCGTCGGATAGATATCTTACGTTTGGCGTTCGACAGGAATAGCCTCGTGGCGAGCTATAGACTAGTCTTTTTTCAGACGCATTACACCTATCTCTCGGGACTTCTCGCACGCACCATCACTGCTCCCTAGGTCCATGCCACACACATACAGTTGTACTCTGAGAAGAGGTGCACGCACACACTCGTCCTCTCTCACACACGCATCTATAGCTACGAATTGTAGTGTTCTCGACCATCTGATTGGCTCTATCATAGGTTTCACGTTGCTCCTTGGCCTTGAGATTGAGAAGTTTAAAACGCGGAGGCTAAGATGGAGGCGCGAGGATTTGGTTAATGTGCGGGCCGCACACGGCACCAACACGACACAAGCTTCGTCTGCCTGGTGCGCAAGCAGTTGGGTGAGTTGTCCAAGTATAGACACAACCAGGCCCTCGTTGGTATCCGCGCCTTGACTTTGGGTGGTCATAGTGGAGAGTAGCATAGACTTGTTACTAGTCTATGTTACTAGTTCCTTCATAGTGGGTAGTGTCATATAGTATATGCATAATTTGGCGATGAGCGCTCTCTATATGTACCACCTTTTTTCCTTAAAGACATCTTGTTAGTTTTGCTCCATGGGGCAATCCATTGATACTACTACTGTACAAATGTATACATTTTTTAAAGGCTAGAGGGCGGGGCAGTCTAGCTTGGTCCTTTTCACAAGAGGCGAGGGCCTTTGTGATTTGACGGCTCATTACTGTTGGAAGGCAGGGCCTTGTGATTTGACTGCTCATATAAATGTGCCGACGACCCGAGGAGGAGCAAAGAACCATGCGGTATACTCAAGTTTTCCACTGGAGTACGACAGAGGAGCACGGAACACGGCAGCCTAGTGCCATATCCTCTACTCTCTACTCTTATTATATATTACTAGCAAGAGGCATTATTCTATTGGCGATAAAGAATGAACTAATTTGCTAGTCATCTCCTTTTTAGCATTGTTCTATTCATGCCTCACAGAGAAGGTGACACGTGCGGCCAAACACCCAAAGGAAAATAAGAAACACATGAGCAAAAGAATAAGGAGGATTATCACCCCCAAAAAAGAAGGAAGACGCACACACAAGTCTGGGGCGCTGCTCTCACTACATGAAGGGTTGCTGGCCGCGGAGTCGTAACTGCTTCTTCATCGCCTCCACGACCTCCATCTCCTTGGGCGTCTCATCCGCCATCTTCATCATTGTGTCCATGAGACGGGATTTCTCAACGCGAGCCTTCATCATCTGTTCCATGGCCGCATTACGTACCTTGACAACAGCCGGGTGCTTGATGTGGAGCTTCGCCAACTCCTTCTGTTCCATGACAAGGGCCTGCAAAATCTTCATCGAGGAACTACTATTCTCATGTAGCTTCTTCCAGCCGGCGTTCTCCTCCTTCAGCAGGTCAAGCTCATGGCAGAGCTTCGCCTTGTCCTCCTGAAGTTGCAGGATTTCGTCGGTCGCCTTCTTCTCCGAGGCAATGCTCTTCTTCAGCAGCATCACCAAGCTGGCGGTCAACTCCCCCTGCTCATTGAGCTCAGCGGGCTTGCCATCGAGGCTCTCCTTCAACAGCTCCACCAAGCCGTGGATGAATTCCTTCTGCTTATTGAGGTGCTTATTGAGCTGATCAGGCATGCCGTCGAGGGATAACGACTCCAGCGCCGCCAGCTCGGCATGTTCGCCTCTGCGTCTAGGGCGCTCCTGGGAGCCATCACCTGCCCATGAGAGATCTTTCGAGGTCTCTGTGTGGCGGCGAGCCCTCTATTTTTTCCACAGCCTTGGTTGCCGCTCCCTTGTTACGAGTAGTTCTCAACCTAGAGCTCTGCACACCGGCCATGGCAAGGACGGACGAAGAAGGAGGACTTATGAGGAGGAAGGTAGAGTAATTTTCGGTTAGGTAGTTCCCCTTTTTATAACCTAAGTACTAGCACTAGTACTAAAACCTGCATAGTGGGAACACGTTCAGGTTTGGTACGTACTGGTAGGTGTGAGCAGGCTTGCACTTAATTGTAGCACTAGTACTTTCGAATGTGATGGGAACAAGGTAAAGATTAATTGATGGTTTTTGGTTTCGAGGCCCGAAACGGCTCCAGATGAGTTTAGTGGAACATAAATTTCAAGTAGACTGCACTACTCAGATGCGTAAATATTATGTTACTGTCAAAAATTGGCACAGAATACGAAGGAGACCAATGGAAGTACTACTAGCAACCCATGATTTAACTAATCGCATGTGCGCAATGGAGTAGTAATGTATTTCTTCCGCCCTCACGTCCACTCAATTTGCATGCGCTGTATTAATTGACCATCAATGAAGTGAAGGACTTTACACGCGTCAAATTATCACATGGGGTGGATCTTGGTACAAAATTGCGTCCACCCATGTACCTACGTGTGCGTGCGAGGGAATGAGTGTGTGCGTGGCGTGCGTGCACATCTTCGCTTCGTGCATGTACCGCTAGTGCGGCTCAGGGAGGACGAGTACATTCTTCTGGAACCAGCAGCACGTCACTGTGATCAATCCACACAAGGATGTCGTGACAACGCCTCCACATGTGCCATGTGGCTTCATGAACTGTAAGAGAGACACTGTGTAGCATGCCATTGTGTTTTGCACATACTCGAAGTACTAGTAAGGTACACGTGCATTGCACGCGTCAGATTTTCCAACCAAATTATGAATAAATACCACACTGTAGCATGTAAGCTCGGAGTCATATATGCCTGATGTAAACCTTCATTTAATTCTTTATAGTTCATCTCATTCAAAATCAATTAGTTTTTTATAAAAAACCTAGGGCCTCTTTGATTCGTAGGATTTACAAAACGCGGGAATAGGAAGAACATGGGATTAGAGTGGAATGTCGTCTTGAATCCTATAGGATGGTACGAGTGTTCGATTGTGCATAGAAAAAATGCACAATTCTTTCAAAGAGGTTTGAGTGGATGGGATGTTTCCTATGAAATCTAGTGCAAATGAATCATATGGAAAAATTCCTATGGTTTACGATCCTACGAATCAAACAACCAAGATAGGAAAAATTCCTAAGGATTAGAATCCTCCAAAATTCCTCTGAGAATCTTTTGAATCAAAGAAGCCCTTAATCTATTTTATGATTCATGGAATTGTGCGTTGTAAAGCATAAAGTAAAAAAACAAATAGTGGCAATTCAACTAGAAAAAAGTTTGGGTAGTTATGATACGAAAGATTCTAGAAAAAAGGAGAACCACTGTTGTTTTGAGATTTGTGCATTATGCTTAAGTTCAACCATGGAGTCTGCTAGATTGTACATGTGGCAAAATCCGGTGGGGGCTAGAAGATGGTGCGAGGGGCCGAGTGGAGGGAGACTATGAAGGAGTGCACAACTGCAAGACCGATATTTAGAGAGAGGGGGCGAGAACGTGCGCTGTTGTGCGCAGTGGCGGAGCCATGAAAAATGTCCCATGAGCTAGGGGGCCAAGCATTGCTAATCCTTTACGAGGAGGGCCAATTCTTCAACTTAAACCATTTTTACCAGCAATTGTCTAATGATCACATTCATATTAGCCTCGATATATAGTGCTGTTAGGGGGGAGGCAGGGCCCTTGCTGCCCCCTGTCTTCGCCATTGTGCGCGCATCTGAGAGATGAAGCGGAAGGCATGGATGATGAGAGGGGGCGTTGGATATATAATTAATGTGGGTGTATTAGATATATATGTAATCCTATATAGAGAGGTATAGATTGATCGATGTGGATGTGGGAAAGAGGGTGAGACCTCACTAGATATATAGATTGATCGGTTTATGTGGAAAACTATGAAAGACCTAGCTATATACACACACACACATAGAGGAACATCGATCGTTGCGCATGCACGTGAGAGATAAAGAATGCCCGATATGATGGAGAGGGGGATGTGTGTGTGTGTGCCTTCATGGGAGACCGACCTGAAGAAAAAGATTGCATGTGTGTGATGGATAATGCCGACTGGTAGTGTGTGTGCATGCATGCACGAGAGAAAGTTAATGGTACAATTATAAAGAGAAGACCAATGTGTGGGTGTAAAAGACTAGGTGAGGTCATAATCAATGTAAAGTTGAATTGAAATGTTTGAATAAGAGATCATGATGTTTGAAACCCATGCATGCATGAATATAACGGAGATCTGCGCGGTGTGGTTTGGAAACGAGCATGTTGTAATGTATACACATTGAACAAGGTCAGACTGGTTTGAATTTGAGATACCGATGGCAGACATCATTTGGCCACATTGCATCCGTGCATGGACACACTATTCTAATTGGAGATGATGGGTGGATTTCGCATCACATATCTATATTTATACCCCTATATATATGTATTATTTTATATTTTTATATAGTGTGCAGATAACTTTAACTTTGAAAGATGGTCGTTCGATGAGGCCAATCCGATGGTCCAGAGCTGGCAAATTTGAGCACTACTGGCCGTTGGATATCATCTAGATTCCACCAGATTTTGCCACATGTACAATCTAGAAGACTCTATGGTTGAACTTAAGCATAATGCACAAACCTCAAAACACAAGCACTTCTTTGTTCTAGAATCTTCCGTATCAGAATTGCCCAAATGTTCTTGTACATGATTTGTTTTTTACTTTATGCCTTACAACGCACAATTCCATGAATCTTAAAATAGATTAGCTTTCTTATAAAAACTAGATGATTTTGAATGAAATGAACTATAAGAATTAAACGAACATCTACATCATGCATATATTACTCAAAGCTTACATGCTATAATGTGGTATTTATTCATAATTTGGTTGCCAAATCTCATGAATGCAATGCACGTGTACCTTACTAGTCTAAATGGTGTCTGTGTGTGTTGTGCGTGTTAAACACATTGTACGTAGTATATCATACTAGTATAAATTGTCTTTTTTTCTTTTGGGTACATGTTAAGCTTGTTCTCCCAAAATTTCAAGCCACGCCTTGTTATGCCGAAACTTCAAGCTAGTGTCTCTGTCTATCGTGCTGCGAAACACCCGCCTCTTCAACCCGCGCCTTGTTACCCCGAAACATTTAAGATAAATCTTTGTCTCGTTTGGCTCCGACAACTCCCTCCATCTCAACCCGCGCCTTGCTATTCCAAAATTACAACGCGCGCGAAAACTCCCACCTCCTATGAAATCCCGACACGCGAAATGTCCGTGATACCCCTGAACTGAAAGAATTGCCTCAAATCGGTGGGGGTACTTTCGTAACTTACCCCACATTTCGGACAAGCGCATCCCTAAGCTATGGTTCCCCACTCCCATCCCATCCGCCCACCCATTCGTACACCGAGGCCGGGAAAACCCGCGAAGCCCAACACCCTCCTCCGTCTGCCACCCAGCCGGAGCCTCTTCCCCGATGATGTCGTCCACAGCAACACCTCGACGTCCCTCATCCACCGTACCGGATGAGGATCCGTCATTGATCTGGTCGTCCTGCCGGTTCAGCCACCCCGTCGTCCACCTCCAAGGAGCTACCTTGATGTTCCCCTCGTCTTTCGTGCCACCTCCATTCCCATACCGCCGTCTTCACCTGCACCACCGGAAGAGCATCATCATCACCGTTTCCTCAAATGAAGTTGCGGCCTAATCGGCGCCACCAAAGAGGTTGTACACTAATCGCCGCATTTTCTTCTTGATTCGATCTCACGGTGCTGCTGGCACTTGGTCCTGAGCCGACACGACGTGGCTCCATCCACGGCGGCGTTGCCGGCCACCTGCTCCACGGCGTCGCTCCCTCGGCGGCGACATCCACATCAGTAGGAGTTGCTGCTGCTTTAGCTCTTGCTCGCGTTGCTGCTCTGCTCTTGCTCTCGGTCCCCTGCCTGGTCTGCTCTTGCTCGCGCTGCTGCTCTCGCTCTTGCTCTTGCTTGCGATGCTGCTCCGATTTAGCTACACTTCAGTCGACTAAATCGACTTTTGGGTCAGTCGATATTCAGGGGGTGGGAGGGCTCGCCGGAGTTAAGGAAGAAACAGCCGCAGCGGGGAGCGGGGCTCGCCAGAGAGGTACCCCACTATCTATCTTAGGGTTCAGGGTGGGGCGGTGGTCGCCGGCGGTGGTGGGGCGGTGGCGTGGGGATCGCTGAAGAAAAATCTCGGCATGGGGGGCCTACAGGGATGGTCGGGGCTGCGGCGGACCGGCGGTGGGGAGTGTTTTCAGGGCGGGCGGGGAGGCACACCGCCGGCCGTGGGCAGCGGGGGTCGGCTATTTGGCTGGTGGTGACTGATACATCTCCAACGTATCTATAATTTTTGATTGCTCCATGCTATATTATCTACTATTTTGGAATATATTGGGCTTTATTTTCCACTTTTATATTATTTTTGGGACTAACCTATTAACCGGAGGCCCAGCCCAGAATTGCTATTTTTTTGCCTATTTCAGTGTTTCGGAGAAACGGAATATCAAACGGAGTCCAAACGGAATAAAATCTTCGGGAACGTGATTTTCTCACCGAACGTGATCCAGGAGACTTGGACCATACTCCAAGGAGTCAAAGAGGAGGTCACGAGGGCGGGGGCGCGCCCCTACCTCGTGGGCCCCTCGGTGCTCCACCGACGTACTTCTTCCTCCTATATATACACACGTACCCCCAAACGATCAGAACAGGAGCCAAAAACCTAATTCCACCGCTGCAACTTTCTGTATCCATGAGATCCCATCTTGGGGCCTGTTCCGGAGCTCCGCCGGAAGAGGGCCGTCATCATGGAGGGCTTCTACATCATCATAGCCTCTCCGATGAAGTGTGAGTAGTTTACCTCAGACCTTCGGGTCCATAGTTAGTAGCTAGATGGCTTCTTCTCTCTCTTTGAATCTCAATACAAAGTTCTCCCCCTCTCTTGTGGAGATGTATTCGATGTAATCTTCTTTTTGCGGTGTGTTTGTTGAGAACGATGAATTGTGGGTTTATGATCAAGTCTATCTATGAATAATATTTGAATCTTCTCTGAATTCTTTTATGTATGATTGGTTATCTTTGCAAGTCTCTTCGAATTATGCGTTTGGTTTGGCCAACTAGATTGGTAATTCTTGCCATGGGAGAAGTGCTTAGCTTTGGGTTTGATCTTGTGGTGTCCTTTCCCAGTGACAGAAGGGGTAGCAAGGCACGTATTGCATCGTTGCCATCGAGGATAACAAGATGGGGTTTATTTCATATTGCATGAATTTATCTCTCTACATCATGTCATCTTGCTTAAGGCGTTACTCTGTTTTTAACTTAACACTCTAGATGCATGCTGGATAGCGGTCGATGAGTGGAGTAATAGTAGTAGATGCAGAACCGTTTCGATCTACTTGTCACGGACGTGATGCCTATATACATGATCATGCCTAGATATTCTCATAACTATGCTCAATTCTGTCAATTGCTCAACAGTAATTTGTTCACCCGCCGTAGAATACTTATGCTCTTGAGAGAAGCCACTAGTGAAACATATGGCCCCCAGGTCTATTCTCATCATATCAATCTCCATCACTTTAATCTTGCTTTGCTTTTTTTTTACTTTGCCTTTACTTTATACTTTGCATCTTTATACCAAAAATACCAAAAATATTATATCTATCAGATCTCACTCTCGTAAGTGACCGTGAAGGGATTAACAACCCCTAATCGCGTTGGTTGCGAGTAGCTATCGTTTTGTGCAGGTACGAGGGACTTGAGCATGGCCTCCTACTGGATTGATACCTTGGTTCTCAAAAACTGAGGGAAATACTTACGCTACTCTGCTGCATCATCCCTTCCTCTTCGGGGAAAACCAACACAAGCTCAAGACGTAGCACGAAGGATTTCTAGCGCCGTTGCCGGGGAGTCTACGCAAAAGTCAACATACCAAGTACCCATCACAATCCCTATCTCTCGCATTACATTATTTGCCATTTGCCTCTCATTTTCCTCTCCCCCACTTCACCCTTGTCGTTTTATTCGCCCTCTCTCTCTATCCTCCCTCTCTATTTGCCTCTTTTGCCCGTTTGCTCTTGTTTGCTCGTGTGCTAGTTTGTTTGCTTGTCATCATGGCTAGTCTCATATCTTCTCCGTTGTCTCCCGAGAGTGAAGTCTTAAATTTTAAAAAAAGGGAGGGAGAAAATCTAAAAGATGCTTGGTATAGAATTTGCAATGCTCAAAATAGATCTACCAGGAAGCAATCTACCTTAGTTCTTCTCCGCAATTTTTATGTAGGTGTTAATCCTTGGTATAGATATATCCTCGATACCATTACCGTAGGGAACTTCTTGGGTAGCCATACTTTTGATTCTTATAATGCTATGCTAAATTTATTTGGCTCACCACCTCTTTTGGTTAATGGAACCATGTTAACTTTGGAGCATGTTATGAAAAGACTTGAAATTATTGAAAATAAAGTTGCTACTATTGAATTAATTGAAAATCTAGATACAAAGATCCACAATCAAATTACTCAATTTGGATCTAAGGTAGGAATGACTCTGAAAAATATTAAGGAAAAGGAACCCATAGTTAATGAGAAGATAAACTTAGATTCTACTAGAATTGATAAACTTGAGGGTATCCTTACAAACTTGGGAACTGCCTTTTCTTCCATAAAGAATACTCCAAGTCCTCCTACTAAAATTTCCAAGCTTATGTATGTTCCTAAAAATAAGGGTGAATCATCTAGTAAGGAAACTGTGGATCTTAAATCTATAAGTATTCATCCCAATCTTTTTGCTATCATTAAGGAACCAATTGCTACAAATGAATTTTTTGATCTTGTGCCTAAAAGTTTGATAATCCCTAGAAATAAAGAAACTCCTAAGGGAAATAGATGCCTCATCGAAGAATTGCCAACCAAAGATGGCAATACCTAGATCTATCCTCGCTTTTATGCCTAGCTAGGGGCGTTAAACGATAGCGCTTGTTGGGAGGCAACACAATTTTATTTTTATTCCTTGCTTTTTGCTCCTGTTTAGTAATAAATAAATTATTTAGCCTCTGTTTTGTTTGTGTTTTTTGTGTTTAATTAGTGTTTGTGCCAAGTAGAACCGTTGGGAAGACTTGGGGAAAGTCTTGTTGAACTTGCTGTAAAAAACAGAAACTTTAGCGCTCACGAGAACTGCTGTCATTTTTATTTGAAGAGCGATATTTAGTTAATTCTTTTTGAATATGATTAATAGATAAATTCCTACGTCCAGAAATTTATTTTAGAATTTTTGGGGTTGCAGATCTTGCGCTAGATACAGATTACTACAGACTGTTCTGTTTTTAACAGATTCTGTTTTTCGTGTGTTGTTTGCTTATTGTGATGAATCTAGTGCTAGTAAAATAGTTTATAATACATACAGAAGTTGGAATACAGTAGGTTTAACACCAATATAAATAAATAAGGAGTTCATTACAGTACCTTGAAGTGGTCTTTTGTTTTCTTTCGCTAACGGAGCTCACGAGTTTTCTATTTTGAGTTTTGTGTTGTGAAGTTTTCAAGTTTTGGGTGAATTCTTTTGATGGATTATGGAACAAGGAGTGGAAAGATCCTAAGCTTGGGGATGCCCATGGCACCCCCAAGATAATCCAAGGACACCAAGAAGTCAAAGCTTGGGGATGCCTCGGGAGGCATCCCCTCTTTCGTCCACTTCCATCGGTAATTTATTTGGAACTATATTTTTATTCACCAACATGATATGTGTTTTGCTTGGAGCGTCTTGTATTATTTGTGTCTTTGTGTCTTATTATGCCACAATCATCCTTGCTGTACACACCTTTTTAGAGAGCCATACATGAATTAAAATTTGATAGAATACACTATGTGCTTCACTTATATCTTTTGAGCTATGTAGTTTTGCTCTATGTGCTTCACTTATATCCTTTGAGCGTTATAATTTTGCTCTATGTGCTTCACTTAGATCTTTTAGAGCACAGTGGTGGATTTGTTTTAAAGAAACTATTGATCTCTCATGCTTCACTTAAATTATTTTTAGAGTCTCTTAATAGCATGGTAATTTTCTTAATAATAATATGCTTGGTGTTCAAGATTTGTGAAACTTTCTTTTGAGTGTGTTGAATACTAAAAAAGATTGAAGCATGATAATTGTTTTGAGATATGGAGGTGATAATATTAAAGTCATGCTAGTTGAGTAGTTGTGAATTTAAAGAATACTTGTGTTAAAGCTTGTGATTCCCATAGCATGCACGTATGGTGAACCGTTATATGATGAAGTCGGAGCATGATTTATTTATTGATTGTCTTCCTTATGAGTGGCGGTCGGGGACGAGCGATGGTCTTTTCCTACCAATCTATCCCCCTAGGAGCATGCGCGTAATACTTTGCTTTGATAACTTCTAGATTTTTGCAATAAGTATATGAGTTCTTTATGACTAATGTTGAGTCCATGGATTATACGCACTCTCACCCTCCCACCTTTGCTAGCCTCTCTAATACCGCGCACTTTTCGCCGGTATCATACACCTACCATATACCTTCCTCAAAACAGCCACCATACCTACCTATCATGGCATTTCCATAGCCATTCCGAGATATATTGCCATACAACTTTCCACCATCTAGTTCATCATGACACACTCCACCATTGTCATATTGCATATCCCGGTACACCGCCGGATGCATTCATATAGAGTCATATTTTGTTCTAAGTATCGAGTTGTAATTGTTGAGTTGTAAGAAAAATAAAAGTGTGATGAGACTCCGGACGAAAGGATGATGGAGACTATGATTCCCCCACAAGTCGGGATGAGACTCCGGACGAAAAAAATATAAAAAAATATAAAAAAGGGAAAAAGAGAAAGGCCAAAAAAGGAGAAGGACCCAAAAAATAATAAAATAAAATAAAATGAGAGAAAAAGAGAGAAGGGGCAATGTTACTATCCTTTTACCACACTTTTGCTCCAAAGTAGCATCATGTTCTTCATATAGAGAGTCTCTTGAGTTATCACTTTCATATACTAGTGGGAATTTTCATTATAGAACTTGGCTTGTATATTCCGATGATGGGCTTCCTCAAATGCCCGAGGTCTTAATGAGCAAGCAAGTTGGATGCACACCCACTTAGTTTTCAGTCTGAGCTTTCATACACTTATAGCTCTTAGTGCATCCGTTGCATGGCAATCCCTACTCACTCATATTGATATCTATTGATGGGCATCTCCATAGCCCATTGATACGCCTAGTTGATGTGAGACTATCTTCTCCTTTTTGTCTTCTCCACAACCACCATTCTATTCCACCTATAGTGTTATATCCATGGCTCACGCTCATGTATTGCGTGAGGGTTGAAAATGCTGAAGCGCATTAAAAAGTATGAACCAATTGCTTGGCTTGTCATCGGGGTTGTGCATGATGTGAATATTTTGTGTGGTGAAGATGGAGCATAGCCAGACTATATGATTTTGTAGGGATAACTCTCTTTGGCCTTGTTATTTTGAAAAGACATGATTTCTTTATTAGTGGGCTTGAAGTATTATTGTTTTTTATGTCAAATGATAGACTATTTCTTTGAATCACTCGTGTATTAATATTCATGCCATGATCAGATATGTGATCAAGATTATGCTAGGTAGCATTCCACATCAAAAATTATGTTTTTTATCATTTACCTACTCGAGGACGACCATGAATTAAGCTTGGGGATGCTGATATGTCTCCGTTGTATCTATAATTCTTGATTGTTCCATGCCAATATTCTACAACTTTCATATACTTTTGGCAACTTTTTATACTATTTTTGGGACTAACATATTGATCCAGTGCCCAGTGCCAGTTCATGTTTGTTGCATGTTTTATGTTTCGCAAAATATCCATATCAAATGGAATCCAAACGGGATAAAAATGGATGGAGCTTATTTTTGGAATATTTGGATAATTCCAGAAGAAAATTCCACGCGAGACGGTGCCTGAGGTGGCCACAAGGCAGGGGGCGCGCCTGCCCCCCTAGGCGCGCCCCTGACCCTCGTGGGCCACCCGTCAGGCGGTTGATGCCCTTCTTCGGCCACAAGAAATTTAATTTTTGGTAAAAAATCACGGCGAAGGTTTCGGGCCAATCGGAGTTAAGATCTCCATATATATACGAAACGGTGAAAGGGTAGCAGAACAGAATGCAGAACCAGAGAGAGACAGGGAGACAGATCCAATCTCGGAGGGGCTCTCGCCCCTCCCATGCCATGGAGGCCAAGGACCAGAGGGGAAACCCTTCTCCCATCTAGGGAGGAGGTCAAGGAAGAAGAAGACGACGGGGCCCCCTCTCCTCTTCTCTTCCGGTGGCGCTGGAACGCTGCCGTGGCCATCATCATCATCACCGCGATCTACACCAACACCTCCGCCATCTTCACCAACATCTCCATCACCTTCCCCCCCTCTATCTACAGCAGTCTGCTACCTCTTGAGCACTGTGTTGGTTTTCCCCGAAGAGGAAGGGATGATGCAGTAGAGTAGCGTAAGTATTTCCCTCAGTTTTTGAGAACCAAGGTATCAATCCAGTAGGAGGCTATGTGCCAGTTCCTCGTACCTGCACAAAATCCTCGCAACCAACGCGATAAGGGGTTGTCAATCCCTACACGGCCACTTACGAGAGTGAGATCCGATAGATATGATAAGATAATATTTTTGTATTTTTGTGATAAAGATGCAAAGTAAAGTAAAAGCAAAGTAAAAAAGCAAAGGAAATAACTAATTAGTAGGAGATTAATATGATGAAGATAGACCCGGGGGCCATAAGTATTCTATGGTGGGTGAACAAATTACTGTTGAGCAATTGACAGAATTGAGCATAGTTATGAGAATATCTAGGCATGATCATGTATATAGGCATCACGTCCGAGACAAGTAGACCGACTCCTGCCTGCATCTAGTACTATTACTCCACTCATCGACCGCTATCCAGCATGCATCTAGAGTATTAAGTTAAAATCAGAGTAACGCCTTAAGCAAGATGACATGATGTAGAGGGATAAACTCATGCAATATGATGAAAACCCCATCTTGTTATCCTCGATGGCAACAATACAATACGTGCCTTGCTGCCCCTGCTATCACTGGGAAAGGACACCGCAAGATTGAGCCCAAAGCTAAGCACTTCTCCCATTGCAAGAAAGATCAATCTAGTAGGCCAAACCAAACTGATAATTCGAAGAGACTTGCAAAGATAACCAATCATACATAAAATAATTCAGAGAAGATTCAAATATTATTCATAGATAGACTTGATCATAAACCCACAATTCATCGGTCTCAAGAAACACACCGCAAAAAGAAGATTAGATCAAATAGATCTCCACAAGAGAGGGGAGAACATTGTATTGAGATCCAAAAGAGAAAAGAAGCCGTCTAGCTACTAACTATGGACCCGTAGGTCTGAGGTGAACTACTCACACTTCATCGGAGGGGCTATGGTGTTGATGTAGGAGCCCTCCTTGATCGATGCCCCCTCCGGCGGAGCTCCGGAACAGGCCCCAAGATGGGATCTCGTGGATACAGAAAGTTACGGTGGTGGAATTAGGGTTTTGGCTCTGTATCTGATCGTTTGTGGGTACATAGGTATATATAGGAGGGAGGAGTACGTCGGTGGAGCAACATGGGGCTCACGAGGGTGGAGGGCGCACCTGGTTGGTAGGCGCGCTCCTACCTCGTGGCCTCCTCTTTTGTGTCTTGACGTAGGGTCCAAGGCTCCTGGGTCTTGTTCGTTGAGAAAATCACGTTCCCGAAGGTTTCATTCCATTTGGACTCCGTTTCATATTCCTTTTCTTTGAAACCCTAAAACAGGCAAAACACAACAATTCTGGGCTGGGCCTCCGGTTAATAGGTTAGTCCCAAAAATAATATAAAAGTGGATAATAAAGCCCAATAATGTCCAAAACAGTAGATAATATAGCATGGAGCAATCAAAAATTATAGATATGTTGGAGACGTATCAAGCATCCCCAAGCTTAATTCCTGCTCATCCTTGAGTAGGTAAATGATAAAAACAGAATTTTTGATGCGGAGTGATACTTGGCATAATTTTAATGTAATTCTTCTTAATTGTGGTATGAATATTCAGATCTGAAAGATTAAATACAAAAGTTTATATTTACATAAAAATAATAATACTTCAAGCATACTAACAAAGCAATTATGTCTTCTCAAAATAACATGGCCAAAGAAAGTTCATCCCTACAAAATCATATAGTTTAGTCATGCTCCATTTTCGTCACACAAGAATGCTCTCATCATGCACAACCCCGATGACAAGCCAAGCAATTGTTTCATACTTTAGTAATCTCAAACCTATAAACTTTCACGCAATATATGAGCGCGAGCCATGGACATAGCACTATGGGTGGAATATAATATAATGAGGGGGGTTTATGTGGAGAAGACAAAAAAGGAGAAAGTCTCACATCAACGAGGCTAATCAATGGGCTATGGAGATGCCCACCGGTTAATGTTAATGCAAGGAGTAGGGATTGCCATGCAACGGATGCACTAGAGCTATAAATGTATGAAAGCTCAACAAAAGAAACTAAGTGGGTGTGCATCCAACTTGCTTGCTCACGAAGACCTAGGGCACTTGAGGATGCCCATTGTTGGAATATACAAGCCAAGTTCTATAATGAAAATTCCCACTAGTATATGAAAGTGACAAAACAAGAGACTCTCTATCATGAAGATTATGGTGCTACTTTGAAGCACAAGTGTGGCAAAGGATAGTAACATTGTCCCTTCTCTCTTTTTCTCTCATTTTTTGGGCCTTCTCTTTTATGGCCTTTCTCTCTCTAATATATATTTTATAATTCCTCACTTGGGACAATGCTCTAGAAAATGATGATCATCACACTTCTATTGATTTACAACTCAATGATTACAACTCGATACTAGAACAAAGTATGACTCTATATGAATGCCTCCGGTGGTGTACCGGGATATGCAATGAACGAAGAGTGACATGTATGAAAGAATTATGAATGGTGGCTTTGCCACAAATACTATGTCAACTACATGATCATGCTAAGCAATATGACAATAATGAATGTGTCATGATTAACGGAATGGTGGAAAGTTGCATGGCAATATATCTCGGAATGGCTATGGAAATGCCATAATAGGTAGGTATGGTGGCTGTTTTGAGGAAGATATAAGGAGGTTTATGTGTGAAAGAGTGTATCATATCATGGGGTTTGGATGCACCAGCGAAGTTTGCACCAACTCTCAATGTGAGAAAGGGCAATGCACGGTACCGAAGAGGCTAGCAAGGATGGAAGCGTGAGAGTGTGTATAATAAATGGACTC
The DNA here is from genome assembly GCF_003073215.2 of Triticum urartu. NCBI lineage: Eukaryota > Viridiplantae > Streptophyta > Magnoliopsida > Poales > Poaceae > Triticum > Triticum urartu. The sequence continues at coordinate 141,663,501 of NC_053027.1, read as the reverse complement.
AACATTAGTCATAAAGAACTCACATACTTTTGGCAAAAATCTACAAGTCATCAAAAACCTTGGCACTACGCGCATGCTCCTAGGGGGATAGATTGGTAGGAAAAGACCATTGCTCGTCCCCGACCGCCACTCATAAGGAGGACAATCAAATAACACCTCATGTTTCAAATTTGTTACATAAAGTTTACCATGCGTGCATGCTACAGGACTTGCAAACTTCAACACAAGCATTTCTCAATTTCACAACTACTCAACTAGCACGACTTTGATATTATTACCTCCATATCTCAAAACAAGCATCAAGCATCAAACTTCTCTTAGTATTCAAAACACTCATAAGAAAATTTTACTAATCTTGAATACCTAGCATATTAAGATTTTAAGCAAATTACCATGCTATTTAAGACACTCAAAATAATCTAAGTGAAACATGAGAGATCAATAGTTTCTATAAAACAAATCCACCACCGTGCTCTAAAAGATATAAGTGAAGTACTAGAGCAAAACTATATAACTCAAAAGATATAAGCGAAGCACATAGAGTATTCTAACAAATTCCAAATCATGTATGGCTCTCTCAAAAGGTGTGTACAGCAAGGATGATTGTTGTAAAATAAAAATTAAATAATCAAATCATACAAGACGCTCCAAGCAAAACACATATCATGTGGCGAATAAAAATATATCGCCAAGTAGAGTTACCGATAGAAGTAGACGAAATAGGGGATGCCTTCCGGGGCATCCCCAAACTTTGGCTTTTAGGTGTCCTTAGATTATATTGGGGGTGACATGGGCATCCCCAATCTTAGGCTCTTGCCACTCCTTGTTCCATAATCCATCAAATCTTTACCCAAAACTTGAAAACTTCACAACACAAAACTCAAAGTAGAAAATCTCGTGAGCTCCATTAGCGAAAGAAAACAAAAGACCACTTCAAGGTACTGTAATGAACTAATTCTTTATTTATATTAGTGTTAAACCTACTGTATTCCAACTTCTCTATGGTTTATAAACTATTTTACTAGCCATAGATTCATCAAAATAAGCAAGCAACACACGAAAAACAGAATCTGTCAAAAACAGAACAGTCTGTAGTAATCTTTAGCTAGCGCAAGATATGAAACCCCAAAAATTCCAAAATAAATTTCTGGACGTGAGGAATTTATCTATTAATCATCTGAAAAAATAATTAACTAAATAATATAACTTTCCAAATAAAAATGGCAGCAGTTCTCGTGAGCGCTAGAGTTTCTGTTTTTTACAGCAAGTGTAACAAGACTTTCCCCAAGTCTTCCCAACGGTTCTACTTGGCACAAACACTAATTAAACACAAAAAACACAACCAAAACAGAGGCTAGATAAATTATTTATTACTAAACAGGAGCAAAAAGCAAGGAATAAAAATAAAATTGTGTTGCCTCCCAACAAGCGCTATCGTTTAACGCCCCTAGCTAGGCATAACAAGCAAGGATAGATCTAAGTATTGCCATCTTTGGTAGGCAATCCATAAGTGGCTGTAATAATAGATTCATAAGGTAATTTAATTTTGTTTCTAGGAAAGTGTTCCATGCCTTTCCTTAATGGAAATTTGAATCTAATATTTCCTTCCTTCATGTCAATAATTACACCAATCATTCTAAGGAAAGGTATACCAAGAATAATAGGACATGAAGGATTGCAATCTATGTCAAGAACAATAAAATCTACGGGCACATAATTCCTATTTGCAACAATAAGAACATCATTAATTCTTCCCATATGTTTCTTAATAGTGGAATCTGCAAGGTGCAAGTTTAGAGAGCAATCATCAAAATCACGGAAACCTAACAAATCACACAAAGTCTTTGGAATCATGGAAACACTAGCACCCAAATCACATAAAGCATAGCATTCATGATCTTCAATTTTAATTTTAATAGTTGGTTCCCACTCACCATAAAGTTTACTAGGGATAGAAACTTCCAATTCAAGTTTTTCTTCATAAGATTGCATCAAGGCATCAACGATATGTTTAGTAAACGCTTTATTTTGACTATAAGCGTGAGGAGAATTTAGCACGGATTGCAACAAGGAAATACAATCAATCAAAGAGCAATTTTCATAGTTAAATTCCTTGGAATCCATAATAGTGGGTTTCGCAACATCTAGGGTTTTAATTTTTTCAATCCCACTTTCATCAATTTAGCATCAAGATCTAAAAACTCCGAATTCTTGGAACGTCTTCTAGGTAAAGGTGGATCATATTCAGTCCCATCAATATCAAGATTCATATTGCAAAACAAAGATTTAATAGGGGACACATCAATAACTTTTAGATCTTCATCTTTATTTTCATAGCAATCCGGTTTAGCGGTCATCCTATTGACTAAGGTAGCCTGCCTATCCGAAATTTCAGCAGTCAATTTCTCAAGATGAGCAATCTGGGATCTTAAACCATCGAATTGTTTAGACATAATCAAGCTCTTTATTCATAAAACTCATAAAAGTTTTCTGTTCCTTAAGCTCATTTCTGAAGAAACTATTATGTTCAAATTGCAAAACCATAAAACTCCTGACATTGCTTTTGATCTCTTCTAACCTTTTAAGGTGAAGATCACCAAATTTAGGTAGAGCCATCGTGACAAACAAGAAAACTAACACACAAGCAAACAAAAAGCAAGTGGGCAAAAAGAGGCAAACAAAGAAAGAGAGGGAGGAAAGAGAGAGAGGGCGAATAAAACGACAAGGGTGAAGTGGGGGAGAGGAAAACGAGAGGCAGATGGAAAATAATGTAATGCGGGAGATAAGGGTATGTGATGGGTACTTGGTATGTTGACTTTTGCGTAGACCTCCCAGGCAACGACGCTAGAAATCCTTCTTGCTACCTCTTGAGCACTGCGTTGGTTTTCCCCGAAGAGGAAGGGATGATGCAGCAGAGTAGCGTAAGTATTTTCCTCAGTTTTTGAGAACCAAGGTATCAATCCAGTAGGAGGCTATGCGCCAGTCCCTCGTACCGGCACAAAACAAATAAATCCTCGCAACCAACGCGATAAGGAGTTGTCAATCCCTACACGGCCACTTACGAGAGTGAGATATGATAGATATGATAAGATAATATTTTTGGTATTTTTGTGGTAAATATGCAAAGTAAAGTAAAAGCAAAGTAAAAAGCAAAGGAAATAACTAAGTAGTAGGAGATTAATATGATGAAGATAGACCCGGGGGCCATAGGTTTCACTAGTGGCTTCTCTCGAGAGCATAAGTATTCTACGGTGGGTGAACAAATTACCGTTGAGCAATTGACAGACTTGAGCATAGTTATGAGAATATCTAGGAATGATCATGTATATAGGCATCACATCCAAGACAAGTAGACCGACTCCTGCCTGCATCTACTACTATTACTCCACTCATCGACCGCTATCCAGCATGCATCTAGAGTATTAAGTTTAAAACAGAGTAACGCCCGAAGCAAGATGACATGATGTAGAGGGATAAACTCATGCAATATGATGAAGACCCCATCTTGTTATCCTCGATGTCAACAATACAATACATGCCTTGCTTCCCCTACTATCACTGGGAAAGGACACCGCAAGATTGAACCCAAAGCTAAGCACTTCTCCCATTGCAAGAAAGATCAATCTAGTAGGCCAAACCAAACTGATAATTCGAAGAGACTTGCAAAGATAACCAATCATACATAAAAGAATTCAGAGAAGATTCAAATATTGTTCATAGATAGACTTGATCATAAACCCACAATTCATCATTCTCAACAAACACACCGCAAAAAGAAGATTAGATCAAATAGATCTCCACAAGAGAGGGGGAGAACATTGTATTGAGATCCAAAAGAGAGAAGAAGCCATCTAGCTACTAACTATGGACCCGTAGGTCTGAGGTGAACTACTCACACTTCATCGGAGGGGCTATGGTGTTGATGTAGAAGCCCTCCGTGACCGATGCCCCCTCCGGTGGAGCTCCGGAACAGGCCCCAAGATGGGATCTCGTGGATACAGAAAGTTACAGCGGTCGAATTAGGGTTTTGGCTCCGTATCTGATCGTTTGGGGGTACGTAGGTATATATAGGAGGAAGGAGTACGTCGGTGGAGCAACTGGGGGCCCACGAGGGTGGAGGGCGCCCCCCTACCTCGTGGCCTCCTCTCTTGTGTCTTGACGTAGGGTCCAAGTCTCCCGGGTCTTGTTCATTGAGAAAATCATGTTCCCGAAGGTTTCATTCCGTTTGGACTCCGTTTGATATTCCTTTTCTTCGAAACCCTAAAACAGGCAAAAACAGCAATCTTGGGCTGGGCCTCCGGTTAATAGGTTAGTCCCAAAAATAATATAAAAGTGGATAATAAAACCCAATAATGTCCAAAATAGTAGATAATATAGCGTGGAGCAATCAAAAATTTTAGATACATTGGAGATGTATCACGGTCCACTCTCCCGCAACCCGATGTACCCTCTACTTGAACATGGTGCTTTATGCTTCATATTATTATCTAATGATGTGTTGCCATCCTATGATGTCTGAGTAGATTTTCGTTGTCCTATCGGTGGTTGATGAATTGCTATGATTGATTTAATTTGCTTGTGGTTATGTTGCTGTCCTTTCATGCCCATCATATGAGTGCGCGTGTGGATCACACCATAGGGTTAGTTGTTTGTTGATAGGACTATGTATTGGAGGGCAAGAGTGACAGAAGCTTCAACCTAGCATAGAAATTGATGCATACATGATTGAAGGGAGACCAATATATCTTAATGCTATGGTTGGGTTTTACCTTAATGAACGTTAGTAGTTGCGGATGCTTGCTAATAGTTCCAATCATAAGTGCATAGTATTCCAAGTCAGGGATGATATGCTAGCAGTGGCCTCTCCCACATAATACTTGCTATCGGTCTAGTAAAGTAGTCAATTGCTTAGGGGCAATTTCGCAACTCCTACAACCACTTTTCCACACTCTCTATATTTACTTTATTGTGTCTTTACTTAAACAGCCCCTACTTTTTATTTACGCAATCTTTTATTATCTTGCAAACCTATCCAACAACACCTACAAAGTACTTCTAGCTTCATACTTGTTCTAGGTAAAGCGAACATCAAGCGTTCGTGGAGTTGTACCGGTGGTCGATATAACTTGAGGGAATATTTGTTCTGCCTTTAGCTCCTCGTTGGGTTCGACACTCTTAGTTATCAAAAATTGTTGCGATCCCCTATACTTGTGGGTTATCACCGCTCTCTGAGGATGAGGTGGGCCTCGGCACCGAGGATTTCATCGTGCCTGAGGAACCTCGTGAGCAGCAGCGCTTTAAGTGCCAACTAATAGCCACTGCAATGAGCCTGAAAAAGAAGCAGCAGCGGCTTCAAGCTGACCAAGATCTGCTCAATGATAGATGGACCAAAGTCCTAGCCGCCGAAAAATACGGCCTTAGTGGACCAGCCAAATGCTACCCGAAGCATAGATTGCTACCCCAGGGCAACGATAAGGCGCCGAAGCCCATACCATCATCGCACAATGCGGCAGGTCGACCACAACTGGGCCCAGGTAAAGCGGAAACTCAAGCCGAACACCAGACCGCCCCACCTCGCAGTAAAAGAAAGAACAAAACAGCTCGGGGTTATACATATGACTGTCAACAAGACTTGGGTAGTAAAGCAGGAAACTCAAGAGCGATCTACGGATCGCAAGGACATACCTCGAAATGTGACGTTGGCCACCTATTCGGACGTGACAAACCTAGCCACGTCTGGGCTGAAAACCGCAAATGGACTCTGTCAGAGGTACGCCACAGTGTGGCCCAACATAGAGGTGACACACACCTCTTTGCTTCCCAAATGAAGTAATGGAGCATGAATTCCCAGACGGGTTCAAACCCATGAATATCGAATCATACGATGGAACAACGGATCCCGCGATATGGATCAAAGACTTCCTCCTCCATATCCACATGGCCCGAGGAGACGACCGTCACGCCATCAAATACCTACCGCTAAAACTCAAAGGACTAGCTCGGTACTGGTTAAACAGTCTGCCGGAAAATTCTATCGGCAGCTGGGAGGATTTAGAGCACGCCTTTCGTGACAACTTCCAAGGAACATATGTCCAGCCATCGGACGCTGATGACTTAAGTAACATTGTCCAGCAGCCCGGAGAGTCAGCCAGGAAGCTCTGGACTAGGTTCCTAGTTAAAAAGAACCAAATGTCAACTGTCCGGACGCGGAGGCCCTTGTGGCCTTTAAACACAGCGTCCGGGATGAATGGCTTGCACGCCACCTCGGTCAATAAGGACCTAGATCCATGACAGCCCTTACCGCTCTAATGACCCGCTTTTGCGTGGGAAAAGACAGTTGGCTCGCTCGTAGAAGCAACAACACCAGCGACTCGGGCACTTTTGAAATACGAGACGGCAATAGCAAGCCACGACGAAGCATACACAATAGTCGCAATTACAATGAAAGATCATGCGACACAGTGGTCAACGCCGGATTTAGCAATCCCAAGCCCGGTCAACGGAAAAAGCCATTCAAGGCAAGCAGAGACGGACCATCCAACCTAGACAGGATATTGGACTGGTCCTGCCAGATTCATGGCCACCCCAATAAACCAGCTAATCACACCAACAGAAGGTGTTGGGTCCTCAAGCGGGCCGGCAAGCTCAACGCCGGACACAATGGAAATGGGCCACCAGGCAATAGGGACAACAGAGAGGCTCACCAGCTAAATGCCGGAGGCCAGAAGCAATTTCCCCCTGAAGATCGATCAAATCCGGAACATAAATAGCAGTTCGGTTTTCGCTGCCCATCTCATATACCCGTTAAAACTATACCGCGCATACATAATTACGCACTGAAGATACCATGGGCATTGACGGAAGCACAATACGGACAAATCTGCAGGCACTCCGGTAACATTCCTTAACTGCTTTCCTATTTTCTTTTGTTTCATTATCTCTTAAAAGCAGGTGGCTCAAAGGGGAAACACCTACGACCGACCCCATAGGAAGTTCGGTTCTGTACACTCACCTATGGGGCTACTTCCTTCAAGGATTCCCCTCGCTGAGGACAGGCGGCGCAGACGTGCGACAGGAGGTCCAAAATAACTTTTTGTAGACCACACTCTCTTTTCGAGCCTGTAACATGCCTTTTTCCTCTGCCTTCGACCCAGGGCATATCAAATTGTCAGGGTCGTGGCCTTTATGTATATCAAGTAACCATTGGCATATCACTCAGGTCCCAGTTCAAATTATCCGAATTAATCACTCGCGTCTTTTCGCAAAAAGAATACGCCTCCTATGGTTGTTTCACAGATATACCCCGGCATAACTTGCCAGGGGCTCGGTACGGGAACAAACGAGTTGCCAACAAAGTCCGAACAGCTTTTACAGCGTACTTCGGCATCACGAGTTTGGCCTTATATGCATCAGCTCTGAATCATGTCTTGTGTCAATAGTTGGGTTGACCGGCTCCTGTGCTTGCTATCCTATGTTCCACTCTATCGGCTAGGGTAGTAAAGGGAGAACTACTGCGATTGTGCTACCGGTTCACCTGGTGAAGCACCTCAGTAGAGAAAGCCGAAAACTGACTGTCATGATGCGGCGAGAGCTAGTCAACCACTCAATGACTTATCGGAATCTCTAGCGATTCCTCTGTGTCACACGAAGGACCTCTTTTCTGGTCAATTATGTAAACGCATCATATGAGTAAGCCGCATACGTACTAGGGGCTATGTCGTAGACCCGCCGTAAAACACCTATGGCTAAGTGAAAGTGTTAACGCCCTATAGTCTGGTTGCTTGGTTCGCCGCATTGACACCTCCTTCACAGAACAAGACGTTGGGTCAAGAGTGATTAGATGCTTTTTCGAACACCCCTGTACTTCCTACAAGGGGGCCGAAGCCGACGACTGGAAAACTTTCATATTATATTATAATGGCCACACAGGAGGAACACAAGCTTTCGAGCAAAATATACAAATAGATTTACTATAAAATTGTCTCATACAATTCTCATACACCTCACTCGACCATTATGTCTTTCGAGCATTGACCCCCTATCAAGCGGGCGGCTACAAGGACGTCTTCAAAATAAGGCTCCGGTTCGTGGCGGTCCTTGCCCTTGGGTGGACTCTTCACCGCAACGTCGATGGCCTTCATATTCCCCCAGAACGTCTTGACTCGGGCAAAAGCCATCCGTGCACCCTCGATGCACACCAATCGCTTCGCAGCATCGATACGCGGCACTTCATCAACAACACTGCACCAAGCTGAAGTAACTGTTCGAAAGAGGCTCAGTTGGCCATAACCGGATTATGACGTTCTTCATGGCAGCACCCGATATCCTATGAAGCTCGGCCCACTGGGACATCTGCTCATTCAGCAACAAGGGGCGCTTCGAGGTGCCGAATTGTGACCAGAAAAGCTTCTTCGTTGCGTACCCGTCTCGCGCCTGATAATACCGCACCACATTAGAAGAACTCTTCAGCAAGTCTAAAAAATCGTCCGGAGAACTCCACAATTGATTAAGCTGAGCATAGTTTGGATCGCTGAACTTAGCCTGTAGCAAAAATGGCTTACCAACTGCAATCTCCCCAGCTTTCTGGATCTCCTCACAGGCTGCTCTAGATTCAGACCGTGCTTCTCTCGCCTCTCGTAGGGCCTTGTCAATTTCAGCCGTTTTGGCTTCATTCTCCTTCTCAAGGAGTTTGCACCGGCTAGCGGCACTTTTTAGCTCGAGCGCCATCGTGGATATCTTCTCCTCATCTTGACGCCGAGCAGCTCGTTCGGCTTTTAACTTAGCCGATGCCTTCTCGGCAGCCGCATTCCTACATCGGGCATGCTCCTTGGCCCGGGCTAGCTCCGCCCGAAGAATTTCAACGGCGGCAGCACCATCTGCAGCCAGGCACAACTTTCAGCGTGATGCTTATATCACAAAAATGTATGTGCAGGGACTGCTCCGAATACATACCTTGTGACTCGTCAAGACGCATATTAATTAATGTAATGTCATCCCCGACCACATCAAGCTTCCCTTGTAGCTCGGCAATATCCGCAGTCTGGGAAGTAGCCAGGGGGAAGCAGCATGTGTTCAAAGTTAATCAAATTAGTCCTCGAATATTTCTTTTGATCCTTCGTTCGCTTCCTCTGGGAAGCCAAACTGAGTCTCAGGGGCTACTGTCTATACACAGGTGTATTTTCTAAATAAAACACAATTGCACATATTACAATACAAACCTCGAAGCCTCTCAGCAGACTCGCAAAGGCCTCATTCAATCCGTCTTTGCGGATAGGACCTTTTCAACCACCGTACCCATCAAGGTACGATGTTCCTCTCAAACGGACGCCTGCCGCAGCATGTTCGTCAAGATATCCGGTGCCTCTGGGTCTTTGGAGGTAGCTGCAGGAGTATGGTCACCCTTTGAAGGGATCCATTATTTGTATCCGGCTACATTCCGGATTGTTCGGGGTCTTCATTGTTATTCCCCGGACCCTTGGCCACCGAAGTATCACCTTCATGTAGTGTCTTCTTCATCCCTTGCACCACTTGTTGGTCGGGGGAGACCCTCCGCGACGACACCTCAAGGTCGTCTGCCCTATTGGACGGAGAGGCCGGTGGGGGCGTCTCGCTTTCCATCATCTCCGGGAGAAGGTCCCCCGAGGAAGAGGATTGTTGAAGGGGACTACGCGCTGAGCTGCAAAAAATATATATTCCAGGCATCATAAGAAAAGAACGGGATATGTTTAAAACGGCCTTGTTCACTTACGATTTAGCCGGAGTCTTGTCCTAATCATGAGACTGTGCTTCGACGTCCTCCAGGCCCGGGCCGCCCCCTAGAGGCATCTTGCCTCTCTTAGGAGCCTCCTTCTCCCAATGTTCGGAGGTGGCCCTCTTCTTCCTGGGAGGGGAAGAGATAGTGGCCCCCCGTTCACTTTTGTCTTCAGATGAGGGGATTTTTATTCTTCCGGACACAAAGTCCGAGGTTCCCTAGGAATAGAGGCCATCCTTGGTCCTCTTGCCCTCCACCTTGTCCTCCTTCTCCGGCATCTGGTATGGTGTTGGGGCCAGCATCCTTGTTAGGACAGGATTCGATGGACCCTCGGGCAGAGGGGCCGAACACATAATCAGTTCCGCCTTCTTTATCCAGCCCTGGAAAGAGATAGATTGCTCAGTACCATATTACTGTATGCATGACTGCAAAGTATTCGAAAGCCAAGTGCTTACCGGGGTATCCGGACGATTACAGTTAAGGCCAGCGTCCTCAGTAGTATCCGGCCAATGTTTCCGCTTCCCAAAAAATAACTTCCACATCCCTTCGTGTGTGTCACCGAAGAAGTGTTGGGGGGTTTGTGGTCCTTCTAGATTAAACTCCCACAGTCGGCGTTCTGGGAACGGGGGTCCCCAGACTTGCCTGCCTGCGGCCTGCGGCGTGGCTCAAAAGGGGGCCCAGCACGGCCCGTCATCATCAACACAGACCCACGACCCTCGCGAGGGGCCAAGCCTCGCGGGGCGGACGACACGGAGCTTCCTCAGGCACGGCCTCATCAGGCTGGCTCGCGAGGAGGCGGAGAGATCAAGGCGGGGTACCTCACGAGGTGCCCGTGACGCAAGCCATGACGACCAAGGGTGCCAGGTGGGCGCCAGCCCGCGCAGTGTCCTCCTTTCCTCTTTGGTGCAAAGGGAGCAAGCGCAGGCGAGAGCATCAAGCAAAGGCACCCGTTTCGATGCAACGAGACCAAGACCAGTCCACCGGCAGGGAAGAAGTCATTGTGGAGCCCAAGCCAGCATCACCACCAGAGCCTTTGGCAGGCGAGGACCAACTTTAGTCAGGATCAGTGTACCAGATGTTCCCCTTCAAAATGGCCAATTGTTGGCGCTTCCCGCTCAATATTTGGGAAGAGGCCCTGGGTCTTTACCTATAAATAGGACTAGCCACCCCAGGGTAGGGGGGATCGAGAATCGGCCAACCCAGAAACAAGCTGGGATCAGATCGTGTAGCATCACACACAGAGAGAGAAGGGTGATTGAACTCCTCCCAGCAGTTCATCGCCCCAGCCAAGGACAGACCCTCGCGAGGCTGTTCTTCCTTGTATTGCTCATCATCATCAGCCCAAGAGGCAATCCACCACACCACACACTGGAGTAGGGTATTACACCACAACGGTGGCCCGAACCAGTATAAACCCTGTGTCTCTTGTGCTGTTCTTTCCATAGCTTAGATCTTAGCATGGCGGTGGGGCGCAGGTAGGTAGAAGGCGAAATCTCCGCGCGCACCCCAGTGTTCGAACCTCAAGGGTCTGCCGGGACCCGGATTCCGACATTTTGCGCGCCAGGTAGGGGTGCGCCGGAATTCGTCTTCCACCACCCCGTTCTCCTCCGACCATCGCGTCCATGTATGACGCTCGTCGGGCCCGCACCGAGCGCCGGGTCGCTCACGCTTCCCGCGTCGCCCAGATGGCTCCTGTCGGCGGGCATCCTCGCCGTTCCCCGTCACCTGCCGTCAACGCCGCCACCGGCCCGGTGGGGGACGAGCAGCAAGCGTCGTCTCAGCACCCGTCTGTGCAGCAAGACGGCCGCACCGCTACTCCCTCGCTCACCCCAGCTGGTTCTTCGTCCTGCGTGCTCCGCGCACCCATGGAGGCTCGAGCTGCACTCATCACGGCAAACGAGCTCCTGCGCTACTGTCCCGTCGACGACATCTACAAAGAATGGCTCGACCGCGTCGCCGAGCTCGTCCGCGCCGCAGGGGGCTCTCCTGCGCCGTCCATTCAGCTGCACCGCACCCCGCCCCGCGCGGGCGACGAAGCTCCGGCGGCGCCCCGGCCGCCTCCTCCTCAAGAAGGCGCCATGGCTCCAAGGCGCGTGGCCCCTGGGCGGAACCCGCTCCGTCAGGTGCCAGCGCGGCAAGAGCAGAGCTGCCAAGAAGTCCCTCGCCCGCAAGAAGCTGCCCGGGCGCTCCCTGCTCCAGCACGTCGCGACCATGCTCCTGCTCCCGCACGTCAAGACCCCGCACTGCTCCCAGCTGCAGCGCATGGGTACATGCAAGACCAAGCTCTCCATCACCCAAGGCCTCCCATGGCCACAGCAGGCTGCCGCACCTTCGCCATCGAGCTACGCAGCGTCGCGTGGCCCGGCAAGTTCAAGCCAGACCTGCCTCCTCGTTACGACGGCACGGCCGACCCTGCGGAGTTTCTCCAGCTCTAGGAGCTGGGCATCGAAGCTGCCAACGGAGACGAGAAGGTCATGGCAAACTGGTTTCCCATGGCGCTCAAGGACGGGGCCCGCACCTGGCTCCTGAACCTGGCTCCAGGCACGATCTCCTCCTGGGACGAGATGCGCACCCGCTTCATCGCCAACTTCCAAGGTACTCGCGACCGGCCACCCGCCGTGAGCGACATGCGCCGCATCAAGCAACAACCCGGAGAGACCCTACAGAAGTACATCCAGCGCTTCAACAACGCACGCCTCAAGATTCCCAAGGTGACCGAGGAGGCCATCATCTCAGCCTTCTCCGACGGCGTGCGCGATGTCAAGATGAAGGAGGAGCTGGCGATGCGTGAAGATCTGTGCACTTCCTTGGAGTTGTTCAACTTGGCAACCAAGTGCGCCAGGGCTGAGGAAGGGCGTCTCTCCCTCCTCGAGCTGCCTTCCGCAGACCCAGAAGAGAAGAAGCCCAAGGCCAAGGATGTGAAGCGCAAGGGGGCTGCCGTGCTCGCCACAGAACCAGACACCAAGCGGGGCAGAGATCAGCCTGAACCTTCCAAGGGCAGTCGGTACTGTGTGTACCACGACCTCCACACCCACAACACCAATGAATGTCAAGAGCTCCGAGCCGTGTGAGAAGGAAGGATCGGCCGTCACCTCGACCGCAGTGATTGGGGCTACAGTCAAGGAGGAGGAAGGAACGCAGGACGCTGGGAAGACCGCTGCCCGCGCCAAGGGTGGTGCGATCAACCTCGCGAGGATCGCTGGCAAGACCCGCCTCGCGAGGGAGACTGGAGGGATCAGCCTAGCGAGGATCGCCCGCAAGGCAACGCAGGCCTCCCTCCGCTGCCGCCGCAGCCAAGAAGAAACGAGGACCGCCATCAGGACGAGGGGGCTAGGGGCTTCCAGGAGCCGCGCGCGATCGCCTGCATCCTAGGAGGGGCTCAAGCCCCAGCCTCTCAGCGCATCTTCAAGCAGTTAGCCCGCGAAGTGAATGCAGTCCTCCCCAAGTTGGAAGCCACGTGCCCTCTCAGGTGGTCGGCGTGCGCCATCACGTTCAACTCAGCAGATCATCTCAAGTGTGCGGCTACAACCGGAGTCCTCCCGATGCTTTGTTCCCCAATCATCAGCAACGTGGTGGTCACCAGGACCCTCATCGATGGCGGGGCAGGGCTCAACGTCCAGTCCGTGGAAACATTCAACAATCTCCAAGTGCCCTACAGCCAGCTTCAGCCAACCAAGCCTTTCTCCGGAGTCACCGAAGGCTCCACGGTCCCGATTGGGCAGGTCCGCCTCCCTGTCACCTTCGGGGCACGCGACAACTACCGCACCAAGCTCATCGACTTCGACGTCGCTCACACTCACCTGCCGTACAACGCCATCCTTGGGTACCCAGCGTTGGCCAAGTTCATGGCCGTAACTCACCACAGCTACAACGTCCTCAAGATGCCAGGAAGTGGCGGAGTCATCACGGTGCCCTGTGAAGAGAAGGACGCGGTGTGTTCCCTGGAACGAGCCTTTCAGGCCGCATCGCTGGAAGACCCGGATCGCGGAAGCAGGAGGCTTCCCAAGACCACCCCCAAGGAGAAGAAGACATCGTCCGGCCCGGCCCCTCAGTAGGCAGGCCCCTCAGGGCCCGCGCCTGCCTAGGGGGAACCTCCTTCCATCGCATAGGAAAGCGCGCCCGGCGCCCTCCTCAGGCAGGGCTCGGGGGCTCTCCCCTGGAGGGCCACCGACCTGGCTAAGGTCACGAGGGAGGCGCTTGGGCACCACATGGAGGCGTGCTTCGAAGCACGTTTCCCTCAAGAACGAGTAAGGCAAGGAGAGCCAGACCCTCGAGAGTTCGTCAGCAAGGCCATTCAGGAGCTACAGGAGGCAAGAGTCATGAAAGGCGGCCGCCGCCTACCAGCTGTGGCTCCCTATCCAGGCGAGGATGGTGGGTTGCGCATCTGCATCGACATACCAGGGCTCAATCGGGTCGCCTCTCTGGAGCGCCTCTGGCCCTCGTGAGCGAGGCGCTGCGAAGGTCCACCTGACAGCTACGTTTGCATGCCTTATGGCTTGCCGAACACGGCTGCCACGTACCAGCGCCTCATGAGGGGTATCATGGAGGCTCAAGAGGCCAGGCGTTCCGCAGCCCTAGCGGAGATGGAGATGGTTCGCGAGGAGCCACCAGCGCCTCCGGAGCCTCCAGAGGCCCCTAGGCCTGGGGGCTCGTGAGGATCGGCTTCCGCAGCCCACCGAGCCTGCTACACCAGCACTCCTTCGTCCTCAACATCATCAGGTGACATCTTTCAAGTTTCATTTCCAGCTGGGAGCGCCCCCTGGGCTGCATTATTCCCAGGCCGCGTGGGTCCGTCCCTGTGGCATGTATCCCTTTTGTTTCATGTTGTTAGCTTGCTTTGTTGGGGGTGCCCCACGGGCTGCATCATCCCCAAGTCGCTCGGGCCTGACCCAGTGACGTCCGCTTTCCCAGCATCTATTTGAATGAATCCACTCCTTCGCGGCTAATGTGTTTGACCTAGTTGCCCGCTCAAGTGACGCCAACTGACGGAGCTGCTCCCAAACGGCACGACGCTTGTGCATGGGTCCGTCCCTGCAACGCCGACAAACCTGAATGGCTGAGCTCTGGCTGCGGCAGCCCCGCATGGCGCCACCTCGTCAAGCCTTCAGTGCCTCATCGCCCCTTGGAAGCAACCAACGGCTGACTGTCAATTGTCATGGCAACCCCTCGTTCTTTCTATGATGGGTCTACAGGGTCTCCTAGAGGAGCTGCGTCAGGAGAGGCCCTCGCGGTGTCTCCTTCACTCTCATCCGCACGAACCGCTTGCACGTTAAAGGGGGGGTGCCTGAGCATCGCGACTCAGGGCTCCCACAGGCTCTCCAGCCCTCACCCTTTGGCCTTGTCCATGGCATCGCGACCTGGCATACCAGCGATGGCTGAGACTCGCTCGAGGGCCAGGACCCGAGGACGTAGAGAAGAAAGGGGAGCAAAGGCGAGAGGGGAGGGACACGCGAGGACCTGCCGAGCAACCTCACGCCTGCCGAAGCACGGACCCGGCGACACACCAGAGAGCGGTCCCTGATTCTCGAGATAAGTCACCACCCGGAAGCACCAGCTACCGTGGCACCATCCCCGCACCTAATGCAATCCCGTGTTAGCGACGCCGCTCTCCTTTCTCACAGAACAACGGCTGCTTGAGCGCCAAAGGGGACCTCCTGAGCATCGCGACTCAGGGGCTCTTACCAGACCCCGGGTCGCTCACCTCCTGACCTTGACCACGGCATCGCGACCTGGCATACCAGCGACGGCTGAAGCCGCCATGGGACTGGGACCTGTCGGCGCAGAGCACCAAGCCCACGTGAGGTTCGAAAGGTAGGACTGAGCTAAGACGGAATGAGCAACTCGCACAGTTCTACGACAAGGGTTATATTAACAAAACAGGATCACAGGCACCTTACAAGTCCCCACGAGACGCGTCTTTGATTCCTCGCAGGGAACAGATCCTAAAAGGATGCTAACTACGCGCGCCCTTGCAAAAGACGCCATCATCAACAGTGGGCCGTCAAGCACCGACGCCAACCCCATCCAGATCAGAGTCGGCGGCGGCCTGACGGGCCCGCCCTGCTCCAGAAGCGGCGCCGGCTCGGGGGCTCATAGCTGTCGTCGCTCGTCTCCGGAGTCGCAAAGAGCTCGCCGGAGTCGCTGGAACCTCCGACACCTCCGCCGCCTGAGGAACCGCCAAGGGAGCGGTCGGCGGGCCCAGTCCTCGCCATAGCAGGGTCCCGACCACCCCTCCCGGGGCAGCACTCCAGCCGGCGCCCGTTAGCATCGAAGACCTTGAAGAACATCAACGAAGCACCATCATACTCCAAGTGGATCGCGAGGGCGCCTCTTGTCCTGCAAACTCGGGCGATTTCGCTCCAGCCTCGAGTCATGAAGACCTCGCCCGGGGCAACGACCGCGACCTCTGCCTCGGTCGCGAGGGTGCTGCAGCCGGCGTGCTGTAGCCAAAGCTCTAGGAGTTCTCCCTGCGGGATGATAGAGGCAAAGAAGGGAGGAAGGCGAATCCAAGACTAAGGAGGCATGGCGGCGTGGAGCACGAACTCTCGGGAGGAGGCCTCGGTGTGGACCCCAGGAGGGACGACCCACACCTTCGTGACCCGTCGGCGCCGACGGCGGCGCCGCCCGTGGCGATCGGCATCGACTCCTTCAGAGCCCTCGATGTGGGCGTACAAGGGAAGCGGGAACCCCGACGGTGTCCGCTCGCACCAAGGCCTCGACACCACCTGATGGGCCCCCTCGTCCCGGCCGCGGAGGGCGAGCCGTTTCTTCGGCGGGAGCGGGTCTGGTTCCTCTCGGGGAGCCTTTCCCTTCTCTGCCGTCGAGAACCGGTGGATCGGAGCCATCATAGTAAGACGGAGCAAGGACCGGGAAGAAGGAGAAGCAAGAAGGGATGGACTGGAAGGGCGCGCGCCATTCCGTACTTATGGTCGGCGAAGGCCAACCGCCGACCTCCACGATCGCAGGTAATCATGACCCGCTTTGCATGCAGGGACTTGTCCAATCCATGCAGTTGCCGAGGCGCCATGGGGAAGTGGAGGCGCCCACGTCCAGTCAACCGCCACGCGGCGCCCAAGGCCGCAGGGTGTTAGGGCCCGCGGCGCTACGCGCTTGCCCTTTCGCCTCCCTGCACGGCCAAGTCCAGGCGCGCCTTGGGCCCGGGGGCTACTGTCGGCGTTCTAGGAACGGGGATCCCCAGACTTGCCTGCATGCGGCTTGCGGCGTGGCTCAAAAGGGGGCCCAGCACGGCCCATCTTCATCAACACAGACCCAAGACCCTCGCGAGGGGCCAAGCCTCGCAGGGCGGACGACACAGAGCTTCCTCAGGCACGGCCTCATCAGGCTGGCTCGCGAGGAGGCGGAGAGATCAAGGCGGGGTACCTCACGAGGTGCCCGTGACGCAAGCCATGATGGCCGAAGGCGCCAGGCGGGCGCCAGCCACGCAGTGTCCTCCTTTCCTCTTTGGTGCAAAGGGAGCAAGCGCAGGCGAGAGCATCAAGCAAAGGCACCCGTTTTGGTGCAACGAGACCAAGACCAGTCCAACAGCAGGGAAGAAGTCATTGTGGAGCCCAAGCCAGCGTCACCACCAGAGCCTTTGGCAGGCGAGGACCAACTTTAGTCAGGATCAGTGTACCAGATGTTCCCCTTCAAAATGGCCAATTGTTGGCGCCCTTCCCGCTCAATATTTGGGAAGAGGCCCAGGGCCTTTGCCTATAAATAGGACTAGCCACCCCCAGGGTAGGGGGGATCGAGAATCGGCCAACCCAGAAACAAGTTGGGATCAGATCATGTAGCTTCACACAGAGAGAGAGAAGGGTGATTGAACTCCTCCCAGTAGTTCATCGCCCTAGCCAAGGACAGACCCTCGCGAGGCTGTTCTTCCTTGTATTGCTCATCATCATCAGCCCAAGAGGCAGTCCACCACACCACACACTGGAGTAGGGTATTACACCACAACGGTGGCCCGAACCAGTATAAACCCTGTGTCTCTTGTGCTGTTCTTTCCATAGCTTAGATCTTAGCGTGGCGGTGGGGCGCGGGTAGGTAGAAGGCGAAATCTCCGCGCGCACCCCAGTGTTCGAACCTCAAGGGTCTGCCAGAACCCAGAATCCGACACCCACATACGGTGAGGCCTGCGCTGGTAGGGCAGGATTCGGTGAACTAACATCACTTGGATCGCACTGACGAGATTGATATCTCTCTCGAGGAGGGACCGGATGCGGATTTGTAGGGTCCGCACTTTATCCACTAATCCCTAGTCTAGCCCCTTGTTGACCCATGACGTGAGCTGTAACAGTGGGCCAGGACAGAAGGTGGGGGCGGCTACCCATTTAGCACGGCGGGGCTCTGTAATATAAAACCACTCCCGCTGCCAGTAATTGGAAGCCTCGGTAAAAGAACCTTTTGGCCAGGGAGTGTTGGCGAGTTGGCTGATTGTTGCACTGTCGCACTCCTCCAGTTCCCCGTCAACTACCTTCGGCTTCACACTAAAGGTCTTGAGCCATAAGCCAAAGTGTGGGGGGATTCGAAGGAAGGCCTTGCATGTAATGATAAACGCCGAGACTTGGAGGATAGAGTCCGGGGCAAGATCATGGAAATATGGTCTGTAATAAAACATTAGCCCTCGGACAAAGGGGTGAAGAGCAAACCCTAACCCCCGGAGGAAGTGGGAGATGAATACCACCCTCTCGCCGGATCTGGGGGTCGGAATAACTTGTCCTTGAGCAGGAAGCCAGTGGTGGATCTCCACGGTCAGATATCTGGCCGCCCGAAGCTTTGCGATATCCTCCTCTATAACGGAGGAAGCCACCCATCGGCCTTGGGAGCTGGATCCGGACATGATGGGAAGGTTGAAAGTAATGGAGTCGAACCTTGGGTGCTGTAACTCGGGGTTGGGGAGGCTGAGGAGAGGTTTGGCATAAAGAGACGACCCTTGGTTCCTTTATAAAGTCCACCGGTATTGAACGTCTCCTCCTAAGCCTAAGAACCTGCCTATTCCTAAGGAATCTTTCTTACAGGACAGTTGGGTTACGCACACTCGTATTGATGAAAATCCCGCAATAAGGGGGCACGATCCCTGCTTCGACAAGACATGCCAGAAAATCCACGCCCTGAAATGTGGAACAGCGGGACGGGAAACGGTTAAAAATAAAGGTCGGGAAGGCGTTAGGTCACATTACTAAAGTTGCCAGCAGATCAGATTCATGAAAGTGCTATACTCTCCACGGCTGTGTGTTGTAGATCCGGACATGTTTGTCTCGTCCGAAGACTATTTTTTGGAGTTCGAAAGGAGGAACCCGCCTTGCAATGCCAAAGACAGCACTACGCGCTGGATACCTAGTCATTGAAGCCAGGTTCAGGGGCTACTGAAGGGGTCCTGGACTAACGGGTCCTCGGGGGTCCGGCCTGTTATCTATGGGCCGGACTGATGGGCTGTGAAGATATGAAGACCAAAGACTGTACCCGTGTCCGATGGGACTCTGCTTGGCGGACGGCTATGAAGATCCCATCTTATGTAACTGACTTTATGTAACCCTAGATCCCCCCGGTGTCTATATAAACCGGAGGGTGTAGTCCGAAAAGGATATACTTAATACCATAGCCATACAGGCTAGACTTCTATGGTTTAGCCATTACGATCACGTGGTAGATCAACTCTTGTAATACTCATATTCATCAAGATCAATCAAGCAGGAAGTAGGGTATTACCTCCATAGAGTGGGCCAGAACCTGGGTAAACATTGTGTCACCTGTCTCCTGTTACCATCGACCCTAGACGCATAGTTCGGGACCCCCTACCCGAGATCCGCCGGTTTTGACACCGACAATGGGCCGGAAGTTAAAATAGGCTGGAATTGTATTGGACGGCCCAGATGACGCTACTGGGCCTAATTTAGATAGGCCGTAAACGGGCCCTGGGTTAGCGGGATGTAAATGGGCTATATGCGAAAAGGCCGTTAACAGGCTTGCCATGGGCTGGCCCGCCACCTTTTGACCAAGTCAAACGAGCCGGCCTTTTCACAGGAATGGGCCTCTGTTGGGCCGTGCCACGTGTCGACGTATCATAGGCGCTTTGGGTCCAATGAGTGGATGACATCTGTCCCAACGGTGTGTCGAGACGTGTTCCCTCCAGCCAATGATGATTTTACATGTGGAAAATCCCCATTGGTCGGGGCTGTTAACGGGTTAAAGGATCCAAAACCGGACCCGATAGCTTAACGGCGTTCCGTTACGATGGACGCCACGTGTCGGTCACCCTTGACGAAAGCACTTCTATGACGCGCGATTTATCGTCATGGAAGTGGACACTTCCGTGATGATAATTTTGGTAATGTCATGGAACACTTCTATGACAGCACAAGATGACTATCTTGATTCTGTCATAAAATTGTCATGGATGTACATGCATGATAGAAAACGTGACCTACTATGATAAACACGTATCATCACGGAAGTGTATTTTTCTGTAGTGATAGCCCATTGATTAGCCGCGTCAATGTGATACTTTCTCTTTTTTTGTCATCTCACATAACCCCCATCATCATATGCTATACCACCTATAGTGCTATATCCATGGCTTGCGCTCATGTATTGCGTAAGGGTTGAAATGGCTGAAGCGCATTAAAAAGTATGAACCAATTGCTCGGCTTGTCATCGGGGTTATGCATGATGGGAGCATTTTGTGTGACGAAAATGAAGCATGGCCAAACTATATGATTTTGTAGGGATAAGCTTTCTTTGGCTATGATATTTTGATAAGACATAATTGTTTGGTTAGCATGCTTGAAGTATTACTATTTTTATGTCAATATTAAACTTTCATCTTGAATCTTTTGAATCTGAACATTCATGCCACAATAAAGAGAATTACATTCAAAATTATGTTAGGGAGCATTCCACATCAAAAATTATGTTTTTATCATTTACCTACTCGAGGACAAGCAGGAATTAAGCTTGGGGATGCTTGATACGTCTCCAACGTATCTATAATTTTTTATTGTTCTATGCTATTATATTATCCATCTAAATTGTTTTATATGCATTTATATGCTATTTTATATGATTTTTGGGACTAACCTATTAACCTAGAGCCAAGTGCTAGTTTATGTTTTTCCTTGTTTTTGAGTATTGCAAAAAAGGAAAGCCAAACAGAGTCCAATTGACCTGAAAATTCACGGAGATAGTTTTTGGACCAGAAGAAGCCCACGGAGTACCGGAGATGGGCCAGAAGAGTCCCGAGGCACCCACGAGGGTGGGGGCGCGCCCTATCCCCCTGGGAGCGCCCCCCCACCTCATGGCCACCTCGGGGACCCCCTGACTTGTTCCCGACTCCAACACCTCTTATATATACCCAAACTTCCAGAAAGAAACCTAGATCAGGAGTTCCGCCATCGCAAGCCTCTGTGGCAACCGAAAACCAATCTAGACCTGTTCCGGCACCCTGCCGGAGGGGGGAATCCCTCTCCGGTGGCCATCTTCATCATCCCGGTGCTCTCCATGACAAGGAGGGAGTAGTTCGCCCTTGGGGCTGAGGGTATGTACCTGTAGGTATGTGTTTGATCTCTCTCTCTCTCTCATGTTCTTGATTCGACATGATCTTGATGTATCGCGAGCTTTGCTCTTATAGTTGTATCTTATGATGTTTCTCCCCCTCTATCTCCTTCTGATGAATTGAGTTTTCCCTTTGAAGTTATCTTATCGGATTGAGTCTTTAAGGATTTGAGAACACTTGATGTTTGTCTTGTATGTGTTTATCTGTGGTGACAATGGGATATTCACGTGATCCACTTGATGTATGTTTTGTTGATCAACTCTCTAGTTCCGTGACCTCTCGAACATATGCATAGGGGTTAGCACACGTTTTCGTCTTGACTCTCCCGTAGAAACTTTGGGGCACTCTTTGAAGTTCTTTGTGTTGGTTGAATAGATGAATCTGAGATTGTGTGATGCATATCGTATAATCATAGCCATGGATACTTGAGGTGACATTGGAGTATCTAGGTGACATTAGGGTTTTGGTTGATTTGTGTCTTAAGGTGTTATTATAGTACGAACTCTAGGATAGATTGAACGAAAAGAATAGCTTCATGTTATTTTACTACGGACTCTTGAATAGATCGATCAGAAAGGATAACTTTGTGGTGGTTTCGTACCCTACAATAATCTCTTCGTTTGTTCTCCGCTATTAGTGACTTTGGAGTGACTCTTTGTTGCATGTTGAGGTATTGTTATATGATCTAATTATGTTATTATTGTTGTGAGAACTTGCACTAGTGAAAGTATGAACCCTAGGCCTTGTTTCAACGCATTGCAATACCGTTTTCGCTCAATTTTATCACCAGTTACCTTGTTGTTTTTATATTTTCATATTACAAAAACCTATTTCTACCATCCATATTGCACTTGTATCACCATCTCTTCGCCGAACTAGTGCACCTATACAATTTACCATTGTATTGGGTGTTGTCGGTGTCAAAACCGGCGGATCTCGGGTAGGGGGTCCCGAACTGTGCGTCTAAGGCGGATGGTAACAGGAGGCAGGGGACATGATGTTTACCCAGGTTTGGGCCCTCTTGATGGAGGTAAAACCCTACGTCCTGCTTGATTGATCTTGATGATATGATTATTACAAGATTTGATCTACCACGAGATCGTAGAGGCTAAACCCTAGAAGCCAACCTATGGTATGATTGTGTGTTGTCCTACGGACTAAACCCTCCGGTTTATATAGACACCGGAGGGGGCTAGGGTTACACAGAGTCGGTTACAAGGGAGGAGATCTACATATCCGTATTGCCAAGCTTGCCTTCCACGCCAAGGAAAGTCTCATCCGGACATGGGACGAAGTCTTCAATCTTGTATCTTCATAGTCCAACAGTCCGGACAAAGGATATAGTTTGGCTATCCGGAGAACCCCTAATCCAGGACTCCCTCAGTAGCCCCTGAACCAGGCTTCAATGACGATGAATCCGACGTGCAGATTTGCCTTCGGCATTGCAAGGCGGGTTCCTCCTCCGAATACTTCATAGAAGATTTTGAACACAAGGATAGTGTCCGACTCTGCAAAACAAGTTCCACATACCACCGTAGAGAGAATAATATTTCCACAAATCTAATCTGCTGACACGTTTGATAGCATGACATCACGCCATGGCCCGGTCATTATTCGAACCGTTTTTCTCAACCAGCACAGCACATATCGCGAGGCGATTTTCTTGACATGTCTTGTCAAAGCATAGATCGTGTCCCCCTTATTACGGGATTCTCATCAATACGGACGTGGGTAACCCAACCGCGCCATCAATTACGGCGCTTGGGGAATAAGCGATTTTACCAGGCAAGTGGGGAGGCGCATAGCCTCTTCTACCCTTATAACGGGACAAGGATTCACCCTTTTTACCCACGCCTTCTTCCTCCTTGCTTACCCATTCTCGCACACTCGTGCTCCAGCGCCCAAGTTCGCGTCTTTCTTCTCAAACCACTCCAAGCATGTCCGGAGCAGGAGGAAAGTGGATGGTCTCCTCCGTCACGGAGGAGAACATCACAAAGTTACGGGAAGCCAGATATCTGGCCGTGGATATCGCGCACCGGCTGCCAGATGCAGGGCAGATCATCCCTACGCCCGAACCCCATGAGAGGGTAGTCTTTCTTACCCACTTCGTTCGTGGACTAGGATTTCCCCTCCACCTGTTTGTCCGCGGGCTCATGTTCTATTACGGGCTGTATTTTCATGATCTGGCCCCCAATTTCATCCTCAACATCTCGACGTTTATCGTCGTGTGCGAGGCCTTCCTCCGCATCAGGCCCCATTTTGGCCTGTGGCTGAAGACCTTCGATGTTAAACCGAAGGTGGTGATCGGTCAGCAAGCAGAGTGCGAAGGCGCCATGGTGGGAAAAATTCCTAACGTCACCTAGCTCGAAAGCTCCTATGTGGAGACCATAAAGGGGTGGCAATCGGGGTGGTTCTACATCACCGAGCCGCGCGACACCAACTTGGTGGCGGCCCCCAAATTTCGATCTGGAATCCCCACGTGGCCCACTTCCTGGAAAGAGAAGGGCCTGTCCTGGGGTTCCCTGGTAGAGCTGACCAGACTCCAGACCTGCATCAGGAACATGATGAGCAAGAAAATCAAGCTCGTCAACATGGTCGAGGTCATGCTCTTCCCCCGGTTTCTCCCGTGTCAACGACGGGCATTCAATTTGTGGGAGTTCGACCCAGCCAAACACCAGACGCTGCAAGAGCTCTATGACACGATGCACAAGGACGTCTAGAGGGTGTTGTTCAAGGGCGCCGAGGTACCTCCTTCCCTTACCGAGGACCGCGGACTCAGCACAAAGCGCCATGACAATCCGGTAAGTTTTTATATCTCACAGGGTATTTATTTGCCCCAGTTAAATCATGTGCGAGATCTAAGCTTCCATGTCATTAACAGGACTGGATAAAGACAGCGGAGCAGCTCAATTACCCAGCCCCCTGCCTGAAGATCCTGCAGATGCTCTCCTAACGGAGATGCTGGCTCCGGCACCTTACGAGGTGCCGATGAAGAAGACCAAGAAGAAGGCCACGGGGACCTGAAAGGGTCTCCGGCGCAAGGTTGTATCGGACTCATCGTCCGATGACTCCGACACGCACTCCTCCCATGAAAACAAGGAGGAGGAGGAAAGTTCTCCCTCCCCAGCCAGGGGAGACAAGAAAAGGAAGGCCGACCCAACTGGGGAGGCCGAAGGGTCCAAGATGGGAAGGACCCTCCTTCCGGACTGCTCCACGATGGCCGCCTACAGCGGCAACAAGTGGTTACCCAAGGAGAAGCCCCTGGCGAAGTCGTAAGTATCCGGACACCATAGTAATTCATGGTATGTTTTATTGCACTGTTTCTTATTACACCGCATATGATTATGCAGTCCGTCCCGAGCTCATCTCGACGTAGATTCGTCGGACGGTTCATTGGACTCGTCAGATATGAATAGTGATTCACTTCCAACCACCTCCACCCCTTGCCCTACGGACAACATCGAGGTGTTATCCTGAAAGGCACCGTGCCGAGGGGAGGTAGTCCTGGGGGCGCCTCGAGGTGACCTTCCGGACCCTAGGCACAAAGGGAGCAAGACTCCTACAGGCTCCAAGTTCGGCCCCCATCCAAACACTGCCCCGGAACCTTCGGTGGTTCCGGACTCCGTCAGGCGATCC
Organism: Triticum urartu; assembly: GCF_003073215.2. Taxonomy (NCBI): domain Eukaryota; kingdom Viridiplantae; phylum Streptophyta; class Magnoliopsida; order Poales; family Poaceae; genus Triticum; species Triticum urartu. The sequence goes on along the minus strand of NC_053027.1, from coordinate 141,638,563 downwards.
CCCATTAAGGAGGGCAAGCCGCCCGTGCCGGTGTCCCCTATCCACCCAGAGGCACCGGACAACTTGCTGGAAGCGCTTCACGGCGCTTCCATCGACGAAGAGCACTGCACTATCATGAGTGCGGTGATCGAGAAAGTTCAGTCCGCCAAAAATGGTGTCACATCCCTAGCTTCTGGTTTTGCACTAGGCTAGCTTCATGTGTGCATCATGTTTAAATTTTATTTAAAAGTTGAATTGGGGGTGATAAAACCCTAGCACTTTGAAGTCCAAATAGGTCCAGCTTAAATAAATTGCATTCAAGAACCCAAAATGCTCTTATTTGATGTTTGATATTTTTGGCAATGGTTTTGATCCATACCAAAAATAATGAGCATTTTTAAGGAACAAGTTGGGCATTGAATTTAAGTCATAAAATATTTGAATTGGGGCATTTAATTGCTATTAATATTATTAAATGCTCCAACAATTTTGGAGATAGCTAAGGGCCTCTGAGATAATTCAGTTATCGCCCATAATTAATTTCAGGATTTATAGAAATGATTTGGTGTTTTTACCAAATCAAAAACAAATTGCAAAAAATAGAAAACCGAAACCAAAATAGGAAAAAAACAGAGAAGGACAAAACCTACCTGGCCTTACCTGTAGTCGGCCCAGCTGCACTGGCCAGCCCACCTGGTGGCCCAGCCCACCAGGGCAGAGCCGTCTTCAACCTCTGCCTACTGGCAGAGGCGTGTCTGCGCGCGCGCCGTAGCTCGCCACCTCCTGCTTGTCGTTGTCCGCCTGGAGCTGGCTACGAACGACACGCACCCCCCAGGCCCCTATCACTCTCCCCGTTCCTCTCACCTCCTCTGCTCCCCTCTTGCGCGCACCACGGAGCGGAGCTCGTCGCCACTGTCGCCGTTCACCATGGCCACTGCCCCCCTCTCACCTCCCTGACGTGCCCCAGGGGTCCGCCTCATTGCCTCCGTCCTCCTCGCCGAGTCAAGCAACACCGGGTGCCCTAGAACGCCGCCATCGCCATTGTCATCATCCTCTTCCCCGACAATTGCCGCCCGTCGATTCGTCGTCTCTGCCGCCTCCCCGAGCACCCTGAGCTGCTCTACGACCTCGCCGTGAGCCCCTGCTCCTGCTCCCCCTCTTCGTTTTCCTCCTCATGCGCCGTAGCCGTCACCTCGTCTGCAACCGAACCCGCTGCCGCCCGCGCTCGTCTCCGCTGATGCTCCGGTGACCATTTGGTCTTGGGCATGCGCCCATCAAACTCACCACACCACGTAGACGCTATAGGTGCTAAGCGCACATCGCCACGGCCACCACAACCGTGTCCCAGCTCACGCCCGAACTCCGGCGACCACAACCGAGCTCGCCGCCGTTGACTCCAGCCACCCCAGGCCCGGAGACCACCCCCATCCGACACGCTATCGCGCCAGCTCTTCATAGGGCCAAAGGGCGCACCGAACGGTGCACCGTAGGCGAAACCCAAGCCACTCCAGTGTGCCTCCGCCGCGTTTTTGGTCGCCGCCGGCATAACTCCGGTGACGCTGACGTGGCGCTGTCATTAGCCACTAATGACCCAGCTAACTAACCCTCCTATCTCACTGACTATGGGCCCACGCCTTAATTAACCTTAGGATTTATTCCCTGCTTAGTTTAGGTTAATATAGTCGGCCCCACATGTCATTTTGACCATGCCACGTCAACGTTGACCCAGACCCACTGGTCAGCCTCTATCCCTTCCCTCTTTCACTGACGTGCGGGTCCCACTGGTCAGGTTTGACCTGGACCCGTTCTGTTGACCTGCTAAGGTCAGCATGACGCAGTGCTGATGCAATAACTCTTTTCTAGATTTATTCTTTTACAGTAAATTCCAGAAAATTGCCTAAACTTCTAAAAATCATAGAAATTAATCTATAGCTCCAAATGAAATAAATTATATATGAAAAATTATCAGAAAAATTCAAGGAATCCATCTGTACCATTTTCATGCATGTTTGAGCAAGTTAACCTCACTGTTTAGGATCAAACATGATTAGGGAAAATTTCATAATAGGTTTGGAGTTGGAATTTGATATAGTTTTGAATTCCACTTCAATTAAAATGACTTACTGTTGCATTAGCCCAAAACACATTCATATTGCCATGTCATAGCATGCATCATATTGTTGCATATCGCCATGTGTTGATTGTGTTCTTTCTCAGTTGCCGGTGTTTGTCCCCCCTCAATAGACATTGATCCAGCGATGAATTCGATGACATCGATGAAGAGTTTTACTATCTTCAGAAGTGCCAGGCAAGTAAAAAACCCTTGTTCATTCTGATACAATCCCACTCTCTCGCTCCTGCTCTCTTTTACTGCATTAGGACAATAACGTTTCAACTGTTACATGTTGCGGTAGCTAAACCCCTTTCCTCTGCATGACCTGTCATTGCCACAGTAAATAGATGAAACCCACTAGCATGAGTAGGAGTTGTTTGAGCCCTGATGTGCCTACTCATTCATGTTTGTTTGTCATGAATGCTACTGCTTAGAGTTGAGTCTGGTCTGATTCATCGGGGATGAATTGGAATGTGGTGAACATGTCCTACTGTTGAGAGCTAAGTGTGTGAACACAATTTGGTAAAGGTAGCGGTGAGAGGCCATGTAGGAGTACATGGTGGGTTGTCTCATTGCAACCGTCCTTAGGAACTGAGTTCTATGTTTGTGATCCATGAACAGCTACTACCATGCATTAGAATGCTTAAGTGCCCCTCTCGACTTATTAATCAACTCGATCTCTGTCCAGGAGTTGCAACTAGTTTCTGGTGTTTGTAGGTAGTGTTAGTAGTCTACCAAGTGGCACCCGGTATAGGTGGGCTTGGGACAGACTAGGCACAGTGGCACGATGTACCAAGTGGCACCCGGATGGTGGGCTTGGGAACCCTGCACACATTGTTTGGGGCCGTGAGAGACACCCCGGCCGGATCTCCTTACGGGTGGAACCCGAATAGGCGATAAACCTGGACTAGAGAATTGTTGGTTAGTCAGGTCATGGCCGACTCCCTCGCCCGGCTTCCGCTTGAAGGTTGCCGAGGTACATGACGTGTACAGGGCGATAAGTGGCGAGAGCATGTGTGAAGAAGTACACCCCTGCAGGGTTATCATTATCTATTCGAATAGCCGGATTCCTCAGATATGGAAAGTTGGACCCCTTGCATAGTTCATAGGCAAGTGAAAGTGGATGCTCTAAAACTCACAAGATAAGCGTGAGTGCTATGGATGGCGTTCTCGCAGGGAGACGGGAGCGGATCCATAGTTGTGCATTGGTATGGTGAATTTGTGGAGTCGTGTGCGCCACCTCAAAAGAGTTACTTGCAGTTGTAGTTCAGGTTATCCACTGAGTCAAAGTTGGCTTGCTACAGTTAAACTCCACCACCCCCTTTGCTGATACCAATGCATATGTAGTTAGTTCTGATGTAAGTCTTGCTGGGTACATTTGTACTCACGTTTGCTTAATTTATGTTTTGCAGAGAGACTCCAGTCTCACTAGTAGTTCCGCGTGGACTTCACGTTTAGCTTGTTACCTCAGCTATGGTCTTGTACCTTGGGAGGGTCTTGTAGATAGTCAGGCTTCTGAGCCTTCTTCATTTGTAGTGGTCTGTACTCAAAGAAGTTAAGCTTCCGCATGTGCTTGTTGCTTGTATGCTCTGGATGTTGGGTCATGAGACCCATGTTTGTAATATCTCGCTCCTCGGAGCCTAATGAATAAATACTTGAGTCGTAGAGTTATGTTGTGATGCCATGTTGTATTTACACATATCAAGCATATTGTGTGTATGATTGAAATGCTTGGTATGTGTGAGATCCGGCAACCTAGTTGTTTATCCTTGGTAGCCTCTCTTATGGGGAAATGTAGTCTTGTGCTTCCATGAGCCATAGTAGTCCGCTACAGCCCGGTTCACCGGAGTCCTGCTAGTCCAGCACTACTGCTCCGGAGCACTTGACTGGCTGGCATGTGATTCACTTCGTTCCTGTGTCTGTCCCTTTGGGGAAATGTCACGCGGTGACATCCGGAGTCCTGCCTAGCCTGCTACAGCGTCCTGTTAGCCCAGTGCTACAGCCCGGATTCACACGTTGCTGACCGACATGCTCGATGTTGATTCATGTATGCCTGTCCCTGTAAGTTAGTGCCACTTTGGGTTCACGACTAGTCATGTCGGCCCGGGTTCTCTGTCATATGGATGCTAGCGACACTATCATATACGTGAGCCAAAAGGCGCCAACGGTCCCGGGCCATGGTAAGGCGACACCCGTGGGAATACCGTGCGTGAGGCCGCAAAGTGATACGAGGTGTTACAGGCTAGATCGGTGTGACTTAGAATCGGGGTCCTGACAGCTTTGGTATCAGAGCCTAACTGCCTGTAGGATTACCAAGCCAAGCTGGTCGAAGTTGAGTCTAGAAATGCTTTAGTTATATAAGGGAATTGATTGTGGAAGGGAACGTAAGGCTCTTTTTACTCCTTATCCTCATGACCTTCTGATTTGAGTCATCTTATCTTTTCTACGGGGTTAAGAACTAGGCTTCTCTTCTATCTCTCAGGATGATGTGTTACTAAACCGTAGTTGCCTAGGAATGTTGAGTTTAAGCCTCAGTTCAGTTCCTACTACTTCTGTGTGTTCATAGCCGGCCTCAGAACCTTGATATTGTGATGTTGAGTGGTTATGCCACCATTTTTGCAGGTTGTCTCAAATCTTTTTGAGCATTTACAGTTGTTATGCTGTCCAAGTCATCTCAGGTTTCTAGATAGTCTGATGCACTTGCAATCATTCCTCCATGTTCCTGATGTCCATTTGGGCCAGATTAATCACACTAATCGGTGAGTTGAGGTACTCTATTGCCTCGGTATATATGTTGGGGCTATTATTATGACCCTAGGTGTTTTAGGGAGTACCCAATAATCTAGCCATGTTTTGTGTTCCCGGTGTGATGATTCTGGCCACCATCCATGAAAGCATCTCGTGATGCCATTTAGTTAGTAGGCCTTCTATTTCTGGGTTTTGAACCCGAGATTCACCCTACTTACTTCATGTTGATAGTGTTTGCTCGTTCCTTTAGGTTATTATTAACCTTTGCATTAGTCCTCGAGGTCTGTGGTATTTCCTTCTTCCAAATACTATGAACCACTTATGGCAGAAGTTTGTTGGATCAAAAGATCACAATCAGAGTACTCTTGAGGAGTTCTCCATTCATAATTGTGATTCTGCCAGTTCTACCTTTATGCATGGGTTATCCGGAAGAATTATGTTGAACTCGTTCGACATGCTAATCTATGCTTCTACAACTCAGAAAGATATATGTTCCTTTGAGTTGTCCCTCTCTTTAGTGGTATCATGATCTCCGTCTATCACTTGATAGTTAAGAACATGTCTTGCATTCATGCTCATTGATACCTCTTATTCTTGTGGTCTGTCAAGCCATTCTATTCTCGAATGACTAGGAGAAACAAACTCCAGTACCTCACCCATTTCTAGGATTGGTCAAAGTAGTTGTATTCCACAGATCAAAATGCGAACCCAGCTTTTGCTCTGTTCTACCTTGGAGTGTTACCATATTTATGTCAAGAATGTCATGAGAATTGCACCACCTCTTATGAATTCTTGACGCGGTGATACTTATCGCCATCATTATTCATTCTTTGGTCCCGTGTTGTTGTAACCGGAATGCCGACAAGTGAACTGTGATGTGTGAAATCAATACTCCTAGCAACCTCGTTGCTTGGTAGTAAATGGACAATACTCTCATTCTTAGCGTGCTGGTTATCGAATCATCATCCTAAGATTGATTGTGCTACCTAGTCCATATTTCCTGGTGCACTCTTCGATCAATGAGTTAGGATTGTGTCAATCCCTCGCTCCCTTGATCATATCGTCTTGCCCTGAAAAGCAAGATTGTGCTCGAGCTAAGTAACATATCGGTGGTTTGTGATTTTCCGAATATCTTCTCGGAAGTATTACCAGGTTGTTCCCTGATCGCTATGTTGAGTTCGTGATCATGTTGGTTTTTCTCTAAACCATCCGTTCTCCAAGAATTTGTGTTGGATACCCCCGATCTAGTTGGTTAAGCTAAACAACAACTTGGAGAGTTGGAAGATGGAAGCTTGTCTGACTTAGTTCATGATAAGGGATATCTTTTTGTGTGTGTGTGTGTGTGTGTTGAAGAAAGATGAAATCTTCATCGATTGGTCCCTATAATCAGTTACTGGACCTATTGTCTTATCAACTTTGATTTGAGTATGGGCTATCGTCAAATCAAATCAGAACCAACGATGTTCGTAATGTTGTCTTACTCGTGGTTGGTCCCTCGAGCATACACCATTACATCCTTTGGGTCTGACCAATGCTATCACCGTGTTCACATGATGGTGGAAGTCCAGTGATATGGAAATTCCAATGAGTTGCTGTTGAACCCATCAGCAGCATTTTGTCTCCCCCATGATTCATGTTGAACATCAACCTAGTATTGGAAACTTTGTAATCAATGCCTTCGTGTTCCGTTCATGAAGCTTATGCTTGGATGGAAGAAGTGACTTCCTCAAATTCATGTGCATTTGGAGCAAGTTGCCGCCATAAGATCGAGAAAGCTTGTTTTTTCTCCCTCTGGAATCATCCCAAGTTAGTCATGCCTATGTGCGAAGTACTCTATGGTATGATAGGTTGGCCGCCTCCATTTTGTATGTGTTCCTAGCACACCAAGCCACTGATTGATTTGTTCAAGGAGAAGAAGTTCCTTCTTAAGAGCTAATGATGACTTATGCAAGGACTTTGTTATCCTTGATGATGGTTCCCCACGTGAACTCGGTAGTGTTTTATTATAAGAACACTACGTGGTCATGCTTGTCTGGGACAACATGTTCACATGTGTTAGCAGAACTAGCTCATGTTTTGGAGCTTACTACCGTAGTCCATTCCCGAGAATCTTGCAACGCCATCTCGTCGATTTGTGTTGCAAACTTTCATTTTCTTCTAGACTCGATGGGTCTGGAATATCCTGTTACCAACCAGATCTGAATCTTAGGCAGATATGATGGTTGGAACTTTTCCAAGATCTATGATGTAGGTCCCCGACAAGGTTGATGTTCTGGCCGACACACCTAGCCAGAAGATCTATAATTGTAGTATATTGATTGAGCTATTTGACCATCTTCTCCATGAGAATTTAGTGTGACTTATTCTTGAAGTTGTTCCTTAGGGATCCTTGTGCTCTCAGTTTCTTCGATGACTCTATAACCATTGGAACGTTGGAAACACTCTCGACTGTTGAGTTCTTCCCCAGTTACCAGAATGATTCCCAACATTTGCATTTTGTTCCCAGCTTGCATCTCAGTAGTTGTTGTTCAGGATCATCTTCAAAAGTGGACTTACCATGGGTCCCATCCATTTCCGATGATAAGCTAAAAATCATCCATTGCGTTGTCTTCAATAAGGTAGTCCACATCATCCATCCTAGTCGGAGTATGCCATTCTTTCGAACCCCTTCCAATGATCGATTGTGATTACCTCAGGCTGGTATAAAGAGTTTCAATGATCTTTGTATCAAAAGTAATTCTTTTTGCCAATTAAGGGAAATGCTCTACGAGTCACCTTTCCCTAAGGTGTCCCGTTATGGTATCGTGGGCAACTTAACTCCTCACTACTATGAAATCCCCTCACCATCTATTTAAGCGTCGAATTGTTGCCTACCAATTTGAACCTTTGTCATATGTTTCTCATCCATCATCTCTGATGTGTGTTCTGCATCTCACCTCAAGGGATGTTTCTACGTCTCATTCCGTGAGTTGATCTTGTGTTCATTAAGATCAATGATCCAGTCTTGTGAGGTTGTCATGCTCTCATGTCGCCATGTTGGATGAAGTTCTCGAAGGAAAGGATCTCATAATCAATTTGATGTAGCGGATCAACATCTCCGAGAAGGGCAGTTGGATCATGAAGATCGTGTTAGCTTTGTGTCCCCTCTGATTTCTTACCTCACGTCTTGAATCTCGGGACGAGATTCTTGTTTTAGTGGGGGTGAGTTGTCACATCCCTAGCTTCTGGTTTTGCACTAGGCTAGCTTCATGTGTGCATCATGTTTAAATTTTATTTGAAAGTTGAATTGGGGGTGATAAAACCCTAGCACTTTGAAATCCAAATAGGTCCAGCTTAAATAAATTGCATTCAAGAACCCAAAATGCTCTTATTTGATGTTTGATATTTTTGGAAATGGTTTTGATCCATACCAAAAATAATGAGAATTTTTAAGGAACAAGTTGGGCATTGAATTTAAGTCATAAAATATTTGAATTGGGGCATTTAATTGCTATTAATATTATTAAATGCTCCAACAATTCTGGAAATAGCTAAGGGCCTCTGAGATAATTCAGTTATTGCCCATAATTAATTTCAGGATTTATAGAAATGATTTGGTGTTTTTACCAAATCAAAAACAAATTGCAAAAAATAGAAAACAGAAACCAAAATAGGAAAAAAACAGAGAAGGAGAAAACCTACCTGGCCTTACCTGTAGTCGGCCCAGCTGCACTGGCCAGCCCACCAGGGGCAGAGCCGTCTTCAACCTCTGCCTACTGGCAGAGGCGTGTCCGCGCGCGTGCCGTAGCTCGCCACCTCCTGCTTCCCGTTGTCCGCCTGGAGCTGGCTACGAACGACACGCACCCCCGAGGCCCCTCTCACTCTCCCCGTTCCTCTCACCTCCTCTGCTCCCCTCTCGCGCGCACCACCGAGCGGAGCTCGTCGCCACCGTCGCCGTTCACCATGGCCACTGCCCCCCTCTCACCTCCCCGACGTGCCCCAGGGGTCCGCCTCATCACCTTCGTCCTCCTCGCCGAGTCATGCAACACCGGGTGCCCTGGAACGCCGCCATCGCCATCATCATCATCCTCTGCCCCGACAATTGCCGCCCGTCGATTCGCCGTCTCCGCCGCCTCCCCGAGCACCCTGAGCTGCTCTATGACCTCGCCGTGAGCCCCTGCTTCTGCTCCCCCTCTCCATTTTCCTCCTCATGCACCGTAGCCGTCACCTTGTCTGCAACCGAACCCGCCGCCGCCCGCGCTCGTCTCCGGCGATGCTCCGGTGACCATTTGGTCTTGGGCATGCGCCCATAGAACTCACCGCACCACGTAGACGCCGTAGGTTCTAAGCGCACATCGCCACGGCCACCACAACCGCGTCCCAGCTCGCGCCCGAACTCCAGCGACCGCAACCGAGCTCGCCGCCGTTGACTCCGGCCACCCCAGGCCCGGAGACCACCCCCATCCGACGCGCTATCGTGCCAGCTCTTCGTAGGGCCAAAGGGCGCACCGAACGGTGCACCGTAGGCGAAACCCGAGCCCCTCCAGTGTGCCTCCGCCGGGTTTTTGGTCGCCGCCGACGTAACTCCGGTGATGCTGATGTGGCACTGTCATTAGCCACTAATGACCCAGCTAACTAACCCTCCTCTCTCACTGACTATGGGCCCACGCCTTAATTAACCCCGGGATTTATTCCCTGCTTAGTTTAGGTTAATATAGTCGACCCCACATGTCATTTTGACCATGCCACGTCAACGTTGACCCGGACCCACTGGTCAGCCTCTATCCCTTCCCTCTTTCACTGACGTGCGGGTCCCACTGGTCAGGTTTGACCTGGACCCGTTCTGTTGACCTGCTAAGGTCAGCATGACGTAGTGCTGATGCAATAACTCTTTTCTAGATTTATTCTTTTACAGTAAATTCCAGAAAATTGCCTAAACTTCTAAAAATCATAGAAATTAATCTATAGCTCCAAATGAAATAAATTATATATGAAAAATTATCAGAAAAATTCAAGGAATCCATCTTTACCATTTTCATGCATGTTTGAGCAAGTTAACCTCACTGTTTAGGATCAAACATGATTAGGGCAAATTTCATAATAGGTTTGGAGTTGGAATTTGATATTGTTTTGAATTCCACTTCAATTAAAATGACTTACTGTTGCATTAGCCCAAAACACATTCATATTGCCATGTCATAGCATGCATCATATTGTTGCATATCGCCATGTGTTGATTGTGTTCTTTCTCAGTTGTCGGTGTTTGTCCCCCCTCAATAGACATTGATCCAGCGATGAATTCGATAACATCGATGAAGAGTTTTACTATCTTCAGAAGTGCCAGGCAAGCAAAACCCCCTTGTTCATTCTGATACAATCCCACTCTCTCGCTCCTGCTCTCTTTTACTGCATTAGGACAATAACGTTTCAACTGTTACATGTCCGAGGCCGAGGACAATGCGGCCAAGGAGCGCATTGAGCGTGAAAACCAAGAAGCTAGGGTAGGCGAGGTGCAGCAAGAGCTCGAGGCTCTCGCCAAAAACACGAGTCCTTGGAGCTTGACTCTAAGACGCGAGAGTCTGAGCTTGCGAAGGGGCTCGAAAGCGCCCGGAGCGCCAAGGCTGAGGCCCACAAGGCCCTCCGGGAGATTGATGCGGTGAAGAAGATAGCAGCGAGTAAGGCATTCATTATGCAAAGCAAGCATGTGAAGGAAACTTTCCTTTTACTTACCCGAGTTCGGAGCTCTCCAGGATTGTTCGCAGATCTTCCCGCAGTGTGCTGGATGCCGCGGAGTTTTACCGAGCTGAGGAGGGGAGCTCAATGGAAAAGTTGGTCTAGTCTCTGTATACTCGGACCGAACACCGAATGCCCTTGAGCGACCAGCTGAAGCAATTGGTCGAGCTCCACAAGGCAGCCGAACAGGCCATGAAGGGTCTTATAGTCTGGATGTGGCCTGGCGAGCCCCTGCCCGGCAGCTACTTCGGTCTAGTGAGGCAGCTTGTGGATGTCTTCCCTCAGCTTGAAGTCATAAAGCGGTCCGTCTGCATCGAGGGTGCGCACAGGGATTTTGCCCGAGCGAAGGTGCACTGGGCGAAGCTGGACGCCGTGAAGCTGGTGAAGGAGGGGCTGCCGGAGAGCAAGGAGCATCGCTGCCCCGAAATGTATTATGAGAGTGTCCAGAAGGGTTCCCGCCTTGTGGCGGATGAATGTGCCAGAGATGTATTTTTTGAATGAACATGCTCATGTGATCCTGTAATGTGAAACGAGCTCATTTGCGCTATGCAACACTGTTTTAGTTTAAAATATTACCTTCTGTGCGGCCGTTTATAAAATCTAAGAGTTGGCCAGTTGTCGGCTTCTGCCCCCATGTAACTAGTACTGGGGTGTTCGGGATAAACCTGAGCACTCTTTATCCCAATTATGGGTCCTTCGAGGGAGGTGTTCAGCACAACAAACCAGGCAATCGGACTATAAGGCTTTATCACTCTCACTTAGCCATAGAAGTCTACAATTTTAAATTTTGGCGAAGCCCCTAGTATTCTGAAGGACAAATTTGGGGCGCTATACACGCCTAAGTCGGGCAAGGCCGACTCCTCGCCCGAAGCGGAAAAAGTCTTTAAGGACTTGAGACCTCTCGAACAGCGACCAGCTCTCGCCCTATCATGATAGTCAGTTTTCGGCTTTCTCTACTGAGGTGCTCGTCCGGAAGAATCGGGACACAATCGCAGTAGTTCTCCCAGCGCTACCTTAGCCGATATAGAGGAACGTAAGGTACCAAAGCATGGGAGCCGGGCAAACCCAACTATTGACCCAAGACATGATTCAGAGCTGATGCATATAATGCTATAAGTTCAGGGTGCTGCACTGTCGAAAGTGTTCGGACTTCTCACACCGTATTATGGGGTAAACGAAAGCCCCTGGCATGCTGACCGTACCAGAATGTACGGGTGCAAGTTGTCGTGAATGAACATATAAGAAAAAAGGGATGAATAATGCAATAATAGACTAATGCTATGCATGGTTGTTTAAATAATACGTCAAAGCGTACTGATACAAGTAGTGCAATAAGCAGGACTATTTGACATGTCCTATCCAAGGGCAAGCTGCATATGAATAGTAGAAAGCGGGTATATCGATTATTATTAGAGACCACCTGGGGGTTCCCGTGTACATCTTAGCTTCTTGCCTCCTTGGATGTTCCTTCCCGTAATGTGTCCGACAATCGTACTGCTAGAAAGGGCTTCCAGAGAGTTAGGTCCTGAAAGAGAAAAAATGATAAAGGTATACAGCCCCTAGGGCGGTTAAGCCGCATTGTGGGATGTGCCTTGATCGTGCCCCGCCTATGCCCATGGTATTTTCAGTGCATAATTATGTACGCGTGGCACGGATTTCGTCGCTTAACTGGGACTGGGATGGGGGCCAAATTGCTAGGCAAGCTCTGAACGTGCCAGGCGATCTTGTTGCAGTTTACTCCGGACTCGCTGGATGGTGTCCGGGGGCTGTATCGCCGAATTGGTGGTTTGCCTGAAAAGGTTGTTTTCTGCTTCTGCTGCGAGGGCCGCAGTGTGCTCTTCCATGTGGAGCGAGCGTTCTGTGTTTCCATTGACTGTCATGACCCCCCCTAGGTCCTGGCATCTTGAGCTTGAGGTATGCGTAATGCAATACCGCATTGACTTTTGCAAATGAGGTTCGCCCGAGCAGTGCGTGATAGCCGCTGCGGAATGGGACGATATCGAAGATTAACTCCTCGCTTAGGAAGTTGTCCGGAGATCTGAAGACCACTTATAGTGTGATTGAGCCCGTGCAATGTGCCTCAACACCTGGGATGACGCCCTTAAAGGTAGTTTTGGTGGGTTTAATCCTCGAGGGATCTATACCCATTTTGCGCACTGTATCCTGATAGAGCAGGTTTAGGCTGCTGCCGCCATCCATATGGACTCGAGTGAGGTGAAATCCGTTGATGATGGGGTCTAGGACCAGTGCGGCGGATCTGCCATGACGGATACTAGTGGGGTGGTCCCTGCGATCAAAGGTGATCGGACAAGCGGACCATGGGTTGAACTTTGGGCCGACGAGCTCCATCGCATAGACGTCCCTTAGTACACGCTTCCGTTCCCTCTTGGGAATGTGGGTAGCGTATATCATGTTCACTGTCTTCACTTATGGGGGGAACCTCTTCTGTCCTCCCGTGTTCGGCGGTCGGGGCTCCTCCTCATCATCACTATGTAGCCCCTTGTCCTTGTTTTCGGCATTTAACTTGCCGGCCTGCTTGAACACCTAGCATTCTCTGTTGGTGTGATTGGCTGGCTTATCGGGGGTGTCATGGATTTGACACGAGTGATCCAGTATGCGATCCAAACCGGACGGGCTCGGAGTACTTCTTTTGAATGACTTTTTCCGCTGACCAGATCTAGAGCCTCTGAATCCGGCATTGACTGCCGTATCATCGGTGTTATCGCCGTTGTTGCGGCGCTTTTGTCTGTTACGACGTGGACTGCCGTTGGCATCTTTGGTATCCGGAGTACCCGGATTCCTTGATGTGTTGTTGCTGCGAGCCAGCCAGCTATCCTCGCCCGCGCAAAAGCGGGTCATGAGTGTTGTGAGGGCTTCCATAGACTTCGGCTTCTCCTAGCCGAGGTGCTGGGCAAGCCACTCATCGTGGATGTTATGCTTGAATGCCGCTAAGGCTTCTGCATCCGGACAGTCGACAATTTGGTTTTTCTTAGTTAGGAACCGTGTCTAGAATTGCCTGGCCGATTCCCCTGGCTGCTGAGTTATATGGCTCAAGTCATCAGCATCTGGTGGTCGCACATAAGTGCCCTGGAAGTTGTCAAGGAATGCGTCTTCCAAATCCTCCCAACTGCTGACGGAGTCTGCTGGCAAGCTATTCAGCCAATGCCAAGCTGGTCCTTTGAGTTTTAGCGGGAGGTACTTGATGGCATGTAGATCATCACCGCGAGCCATGTGGATGTGAAGGAGGAAATCCTCAATCCATACAGCGGGATCTGTTGTACCATCATACGATTCGATATTTACGGGTTTAAAACCCTCCGGGAATTCGTGATCCATAATTTCATCAGTGAAGCATAGGGGTTGTGTGGCGCCTCTTTGCTAGGCTATATCCCAACGCAGTTCATATGACTCTTGTCTCCTGTATTCGGCCCGGCCAGATTTACTGTTAGTGTATTCGGCATGACGGTCAGCGTCCTGCGTTGGCGCGCGCCCCCGTGACCCGTATATTGACCTTGCATGTTTTGCCCTGCTCTCCAATACATCTCGCAGGTCTCGTGTGTTGCCCTGTGCCTTGGTATTTTAGATTGAGTGGCGGCGAGGTGCAGGCTGAACTTCAGGCTGAAACGCCTCTCTGGCTTGGCCACGCGGTGGCCGGTCAGCCGCATCGTACACTGGTGACGGAGGTTTCAATGCTTCCTCCTCGAGGTGAGGTAGCAGCCTTCGCTTTGGGTAACTCTTGGAGGGGCGCTCGAGTTCATATTCCTCGGCCGGAAGGACTTCGGTCCATCTGTCTGCCAGCAAGTGTTGATCAGCTTGAAGCTGTTGTTGCTTTTTCTTCAGGCTATTTGTTGTGGCCATAAGCCGGCGCTTGAAGCGCTCCTGCTCAACAGGATCCTCAGGCACGATAAGTTCTTCGTCGCCGAGGGTCACCTCGTCTTCGGAGAGAGGCATGTAATTGTCCTCCTCCGATTTTCCATCTGCTGCCTGCTCTGGAGGGCTAGCTTGTTCACCCTGCCGCTCTACATCGTGCTGGAGGGGATTGTGGTTGTCTTCCGCACTATCCGGAGTTTTATTGTCTCTTGTGCCGGTATCACTACTTTTGCTGTGGCGGGACTTAGAGCGGCGCCGCTAACGTCGGCGCTTGGGTTGCTTCTTGGAGGGGTCATCCTCCGCTCTCTCGTCGCCGTTGCCTTTTTTGGGGGTTTCCACCATGTATATATCATATGATGAGGTGGCGGTCCAGCGCCTTGTGGGTGGTGATTCCTGTTCGTCTCCTGCATCATCGTCCATACCGTCGATGTCTTCGGAGTCGAAGTCGAGCATGTCGGTTAAATCATCGACAGTGGCTACTAAGTGGGTGGTGGGTGGGCAGCGAATTTCTTCGTCGTCCGCATCCCATTCTAGCCGGACATAGTTCGGCCAAGGTTCTCCTGACAAGGAGAGAGACCTTAATGAATTTGGCAAATCGCCAAAAGGCGAGTGCTGAAAGATATCCGTAGAGGTGAACTCCATGATTGGTGCCTAGTCGGATTCGTTAGGCACGGATGCAGGCGGCTCGGAGTCCGTGGCCGGAGACGAACCCAGTGGTTCGGCCACAAGGCTCTCGTAAGGGGTGAAGTCAGTATCCGGCTCCATCGCCACTGAGAGTGCAGCCTCCATGGCGGGGTCTATCCCTCCGTCCTTGGATGGTGCAATTTGTTCCAGATTGAAGGCCGGAGCAGTTGTAGGTGTGATTTCCCGAACACTGCCTGACGGTAGAGCTAAATCATGCTCGTCGTGATCGTGCGGCGCACCTGACATGTGCTCGAATCCGTCGAAGATCAAGTCTCCGCGGATGTTGGTAGTGTAGTTTAAGTTTCTGAACCTAACCTGATGGCCAGGGGCGTAGCTCTCGATCTGCTCCGGATGGCCTAGCGAATTGGCCTGCAGTGCGAAGCCGCCGAATACGAAGATCTGTCCGGGGAGGAAAACCTCACCCTGGACCGCATCGTCACCGATGATCGAAGGGGACATCGAGCCTTATGGTGACGGCACAGTGGAACTCTCAATGAAAGCACCAATGTCAGTGTCAAAACCGGCGGATCTCGGGTAGGGGGTCCCGAACTGTGCGTCTAAGGCGGATGGTAACAGGAGGCAGGGGACACGATGTTTACTCAGGTTCGGGCCCTCTTGATGGAGGTAAAACCCTAAGTCCTGCTTGATTCATCTTGATGATATGAGTATTACAAGAGTTGATCTACCACGAGATCGTAGAGGCTAAACCCTAGAAGCTAGCCTATGGTATGATTGTGTGTTGTCCTACGGACTAAACCCTCCAGTTTATATAGACACCGGAGGGGGCTAGGGTTACACAAAGTCGGTTACAAGGGACGAGATCTACATATACGTATTTCCAAGATTGCCTTCCACGCCAAGGAAAGTCCCATCCGGACACGGGACGAAGTCTTCAATCTTGTATCTTCATAGTCCAACAGTCCGGCCAAAGGATATAGTCCGGCCGTCCGGAGACCCCCTAATCCAGGACTCCCTCAGGTGTGTTGGGGACACAAGAGACTCTTTGTTATTTGGTTGCAGGGTTGTTTGAGAGAGACCATCTTCATCCTACGCCTCCCACGGATTGATAAACCTTATGTCATCCACTTAAGGGAAATTTGCTACTGTCCTACAAACCTCTGCACTTCAAGGGCCAACAACGTCTACAAGAAGAAGGTTGTGTAGTAGACATCAGCGCCTGGCTCCGCTCCTGGCGTGCTCGCGCCCCTTATGGAAGCTCATGGATGAGGGAGGCGACCTTCGCCTGTGCCCGGACGCCTTGTCCGACGAGGAGCTGGACAAGGCCCTGCGCTTCCTTGTCGAGAAGGACCAGGGTTACCCGCCAGATACTCATCTTCCGCTATACCGCCGCCCAGATGGGGCGAAGATCGTCGCCGCTATGCCTGTCTTCAATGAGCGCGGGCACGTTCTGCTGGCGCCCACCGGGCCGCCGGGCTCCCCAGTGGTGGCGGCTTCTGGTGAGTCCAATGAGGAGGGGGGTCGGACTCGGAGGAGACTGTGAAAGGTGCGGGGGATACCTCCTCCCCGCGCCAACCTGACCTCCTCCTCGTCCTTTCTAATGATGATGGCGACTCCGGCGAGCACCTGGCTCGGGAGCCCCTGCACTCCGGGGGGGTCACCACGAGATCCAGGGGCACCCCTCTGAAGAAGACGGAGTCAGGGGTCCTGAAGAAGAGCCGGTCAGTGCTGATCTCCCTAGCTGGCGCCTCCGACTCATCATCGGCTGGCGCTGCCACAGGCCCGGCCATCACGCCCCTGTCTACCCCTGGGGCTCGTGCGCCAGTGCCCCAGCCTGCGAAGACCACGTGCATGGTGCTTCTGAAGAGGTCAAGAGATTACACTGTCGTGGATCAGTAAGTGCTCTGCCCTGATCTTCCTTCTTTGCTTTGGTTGTAGTATCTTGATGCCTCCCTTGGTATGGCTAGGCTGATGCCGGTGGTGAAGAAGAAGAAGGAGATGGCTGTGGTCCCCGTAGTTCAGCAGCCTGCCGCGGCCGCACCATACTCGGCACGGATGGATGGTGATGACCCTCGCGCTTTTGTGGCAGGGTTGCCCTCGCAAGACCCGGAGCCTCAGCCTCAGGAGAAAGCGGTCTCTGTTGTCAAGCCAGCTCCGGAGGCGCCTTCCCTTAGCTCGCATGACGAAGCTTCGAAGGCTCTGGGGCCCTCGGCCCCCTCTGCTACTGCTAACTTGCTGACCCTGGCGCGAGTGTTGCCGCCTCCCCCTTCCATCATGCTGCTGGGTCGTGATTCTTCTGCTTCGCCCGATGCTCTGGAGGAGGCTTTTTTCGCACTGACCCAGCTTCGCAGCGACCTTCAAGGCGTTGATCATCTCCTGGCTTCGGGGCGCCTGGAGTTGATCTCGGGGTGGCTGCGGTCCGACGCATCCGTTAGGGCGGCGTGGAGCCAGGCCGTTGCAGCTTCCGAAGAGGGTGGACGGGTTGCCGGCCTGGCTGCGGCCGCCTATGATGCGGCGTTGAAGGACACCGAGGCTGCCGAGGAGCTGCCGGGAGGCGAAGGCCGAACTGGAGACCCTGCACACTGAGCGCGCCACCGAGGCCCGTCAGCGTGAGGCGCGGGAGGAGGAACTGGCGGCTCGAGAAGACGTGGTCGCCGGTCGTGACACCGAGCTGGAGCAATCGGCGCGGGAGCAAGCTGCAGAGCATGATCACCTGGAGACGCTGAAGAAGGAGGTGGATGAGGAGAAGATCCGCCTAGAGGCCAAGGCGAAAATCCTTGCCAACGATCGTGCCTCCTTCGATTCTCTTGAGGAGAGGTCCTACAAGGCATTGCGGGAACTCTACGGGAGGGGGTTGAAGGAGTCATTAGTGACTACTGGGGAGGGCCCCACTGAGCTGATCCCCCATCTTGCCGTGGTGCTCGAGGGCGTTGTTGATGGAGTCGGCCCCATGGTGGATGGGGAAGCCCGCGCGCTCTCCGCTTCGGCTATGACGCGCGTCTTCAGCCACCTCCATCTTCGCGACCCCAGCACCAACTTCGGGGCCCTACTTCAGCCTGTGGACGAGGAGCACTACACCGCCGCCGCCGAAGCCGTGAAAGACCAAGTGGAGGCCTTGTTGCAGAAGTTCCTTGCCATCAACCCCGTGGCCCCAACTGACAGCGCCGCCGATCCTACAGCCACAGCCGATGGTACAGGTGACGATGATGTTGTCTATGGCGGGGCGCTCCTTGCGGGCAATGGCAGCACCCAAGGATGAAGAAGAGGCTTGCTGGTAGCGCTTCCCTCTATTTTTACTTTGCAACATGCATCGTGCCTCGTGGAGGCATTAAAACTTTATGTGTCTGTGCTTTTTAAGATACAATGTTTCTTGTAATAATTTTCTAGGGTTTTGCAATTTCCTTCCCCCTTGCTTGACATTCTGCGTTGGTAGGGCCCGACCCCGTGCTTACCTCAGTCGCCGTTGGGTCGTCTGGATCACCAGGTAGAGACCAAGGGGTGACGGGCTACGTGGCCAGTTAGGCTCCTGAGTCATGATGCTCAGGAGTCCCCCTTGACGTGAGAACTGCCCGCAGGAAGGAGGTGCGAAAGTAGGCTTTAGCGTTCTGCGTCGGCAGGGCCCGGCCCCGCGCGTACTTCAGCCGCCATTGGGTCGTCTGGATCGCCAGGACGAGACCAAGGGATGAGGGGCTACGTGACCAGTTAGGCTCCTGAATCCGATGCTCAGGAGTCCCCCTTGATGTACAAACAAACCTCCATACCTTTCCTCACCGAGGTCCCGCTCGGGAGGGGGTGAGGGACTCCTAGATTAGGGAGTCTCCGGGCAGCCGGACTATATCCTTTGGCCGGACTGTTGGACTATGAAGATACAATATTGAAGACTTCGTCTCGTGTCCGGATGGGACTTTCTTGGCGTGGAAGACAAGCTTGGAAATACGGATATGTAGATCTCCTCCCTTGTAACCGACTCTGTGTAACCCTAGCCCCTCCGGTGTCTATATAAACCAGAGGGTTTAATCCGTAGGACAACAACAATCATACCATAGGCTAGCTTCTAGGGTTTAGCCTCTACGATCTCTTGGTAGATCAACTCTTGTAATACTCATATCATCAAGATCAATCAAGCAGGACATAGGGTATTACCTCCATCAAGAGGGCCCGAACCTGGGTAAACATCGTGTCCCCTACCTCTTGTTACCATCCGCCTTAGACACACAGTTCGGGACCCCCTACCCGAGATCCGCCGGTTTTGACACCGACATTGGTGCTTTCATTGAGAGTTCCACTGTGCCATCACCGTAAGGCTCGATGGCCCCTTTGATCATCGGTAACGATGCGGTCCAGGGTGAGGTTTTCCTCCCCGGACAGATCTTCGTATTCGGCGGCTTCGCACTGCGGGCCAATTCGCTTGGCCATCTAGAGCAAATCGAGAGCTACACCCCTGGCCATCAGGTCAGGTTCGGAAACTTAAACTACACTGCCAACATCCGCGGAGACTTGATCTTCGACGGATTCGAGCCCATGTCAGGTGCTCCGCACAATCACGACGAGCATGACGTAACTCTGTCGTCGGACCGTGTTCAGGAGATCGCATCTGCAACTACTCCGGCCCTTAATCCGGAGCAAATTGCGCCATCCGAGGACGAGTGGATAGACCCCGCCATGGAGGCCACACTCTTAGTGGTGATAGAGCCGAATACTGACTTCACCCCTTGCGAGAGTCGTGTCGCCGAACAATTGGATTCGTCCCCGTCCATAGGCTCCGAACCGCCTGCGTCCGTGCCTATCGAATCTGATTGGGCACCGATCATGGAGTTTACTTCCGCGGATATCTTTCAGCACTCGCCTTTTGGCGATATGCTAAATTCGTTAAGGTCTCTCTCCTTGACAGGGGAACCTTGGTCGAACTATGTCCGACTAGAATGGGATACGGACGACGAAGAAATTCGCTCCCCACCCACCACCCACTTAGTAGCCACTGTCGACGATCTAACCGACATCCTCGATTTCGACTCCGAAGACATAGATGGAATGGACGACGATGCAGGAAAGGATCAGGAACTAGTGCCCACAGGGCACTAGACAGCCACTTCATCACATGACATATACATGGTGGATACACCCAAAGAAAAAGATGACGAGGAACGAGAGGAGATAGCGGAGGATGATCCCTCCAAGAAGCAAACAAAGCGTCGGCGTAGGCGCCGCTCCAAATCCCGCCTCGGCAAAAACAACGATAACAGCGCAAGAGAAAGTAACACTCCAGTCGACCCAGAGGAAACGACGACGACATTGCCCCGACGGTAGAGCACGATGAAGCTGCAAACGGCGAACATAGTACAGATCCGATGTCTGAACATGGTGACACCTAGGATAAACCTCATCAAACCCCCTCTGGGAAGGAAAACAGTATGGATAAAGATGCACACATCATCCCGGAAACGCACTTGGAGCAAGAGAACCTCCACAAAAGGCTTATTGCCACAGCGAGGAGTCTGAAGAAGCAGAAGCAAAGGCTTAAGGCCGCACAAAATACGCTCAACAGCAGGTGGAACAAAGTGCTCGACAACAAAGGAAAGTATGGTGGAAGTAACCACACAAAGAGCTATCCAAAGCGCTAGCTATTACCTAAATTCGACGATGAGGCCTTAGAGCCCACACAGCCGAAAAACAAAACAGCCAACCGGCCGAATCAACCACCTTGTGACCGCGATAGAGAGGCTAACAAGGTCACACATAAGTCAACACACGATCTACATGAGGACTTGCGCCAAAAATCCAGTATGACCAGATCCATTTATGGATCTAGGAAGTGCGCTCCGGCACAAAATCAAAACCGAATACTACAACCGTCCGAACGCCATGATACATCCAAATACAGGGGTGCCGCACACCCCCTATGTTTCACCGATGAGGTGCTGGACCACGAATTCCCAGAAGGATTCAAACTAGTGAACATAGAGGCGTACGACGGGACCACAGACCCTGGGGTCTGGATTAAGGACTTCATCCTCCATATCCATATGGCTCGCGGAGACGATCTCCATGCCATCAAGTATTTGCCCCTCAAGCTTAAAGGACCAGCTCGGCACTGGCCGAAAAGCTTCCCCGAAAACTCAATTGGAAGTTGGGAGGAGCTCGAGGACGCTTTTCAGGCTAATTTTCATGGGACCTATGTCCGACCTCCGGATGTAGACGATTTAAGTCATATAATTCAACAGCCCAGAGAGTCAGCCCGAAAGCTTTGGAACAGGTTTCTCACTAAGAAGAACCAAATCGTCGACTGTCCGGATGCCGAAGCCTTAGCAGCTTTCAAACACAGCGTCCGAGCCGAATGGCTCGCCAGACACCTCGGCCAAGAAAAACCGAGAACAATGGCAGCCCTGACAAGCCTCATGACCCACTTTTGCGCGGGCGAAGATAGCTGGTTAGCCCGCAGTAGCACCAGCGACCCAAGCACATCCGAAGTCAAGGATGGCAATGGAAAACCACGACGCAGTAAAAGCAAGCGTCGCAATAAAGAAGACAGCCCAGATAATACGGCGGTAAACGCCGGATTCAGGGGCTCTCGGCCAGGTCAGCGGAAAAAGCCTTTCAAAGGTAGCAGAGATGGACCGTCTAGCCTAAATAAGATTCTAGACAAACTACGTCAGATTCATGGCACCCTCGATAAACCTGCAAATCACACCCACAAAGAATGCTGGGTCTTCAAGCAGGCCGGTAAGCTAAACACCGAACACAAGGGGGAGACACCAAGCGAAGACGAGGACGAACCTCGCTAGCAAAGCACTGGAGGACAGAAAAATTCCCACCAGAGGTTAAAACAGTAAACATGATCCATGTAATGAAGAGGAGAAGCAAACATGCACTCCGAGACATACGCGTCGTAGAGCCCGTCACCCCCAAGTTCACCCCCTGGTTGGCCTGCCCGATCACTTTTGATCGTAGGGATCACCCGACAAGCTTCCGGCATGAAGAATTGGTTGCCTTGGTGTTAGACCCAATAATAAACGGATACCATCTCACACAAGTCCTTATGGACGGCGGCAGTGGTCTAAATCTGATATATCAGGACACAGTCCGCAAAATGGGGATAAACCTGACAAAAATTAGCCGCAGTAATACTACCTTCAAGGGAGTAATACCAGGCCCAGAGGCCCACTACACGGGCTCTGTATTACCAGAGGTTGTATTCGTATCTTCTGACAACTTCTGAAGCGAAAAGTTAACTTTCTACATCGCTCCGTTCCGAAGTGGCTATCAAGCACTACTCGGGAGAGCGGCTTTCGCTCGTTTTAATGCAGTACCGCATTATGCTTCTCTCAAGCTTAAGATGCCCGGTCCACATGGCACCATCATAGTTAGTGGAAATATCGAGCGTTCTCTATGCATGGAAGAACGTGTGGCGGCTTTAACAGCCGAGCACTAGATGGCCTCACCAACCAGAATAAATAACAGGTCGTCAAGACCACGGACACGGTTAGATGGGTCCGGCGCATCACTGCATATACATGAGATTGGTTTGATGGTTAAACCCTCATAGACGGTACCAGGGGCTTCCCACATGTAATCAGGGCTAGTTCGGCTCAACTTGACTTATCTTGAATTTTAATGGCTTATTGATAATAACCAATTTTCTAGCATGGCAACTTTCACCTAAGTTCTTCTCTTTTACAGATGAAAATCATGCTACAGCCATCTAGGACACGGCACAACGGAGACACAGGCGCAGACGTGCAGCAGGGACCCGCTCAAAGGTTTCTTTTCAGATTAAGACCCTGCATAAACCTTTTTTACTGTCTCTTGTTGTTCACATCCTCCGGATACTCAATACAACCAAGAAGGATGCTGACGTTATTGGCATGTGGCCACGTCAGGATATTGAACGTACCTGGACAATCAAGGTTTATTATTAAGGGCATTGTTTAGCCCGGCATATGTTATAAAGACCGAATACCTTAGGGAGTGTTCGGCGTCGCGAGTTTGGCCTTATATGCATCAGCTCCGAATCATGTCTTTGGTCAAATGTTGGGTTTGCCTGGCTCCTGTGTTTTGCTACCTTACGTTGCGCTCTATTGGCTAAGGCGGCACCAGGAGAACTACTGCGATTGTGCCCTGGTTCATCCGGGTGAGCACGTCAGTAGAGAAAGCTGAAAACTGACTGTCATGATAAAGCGCGAGACTGGTCAACCACTCGATGACTTAGCGGAATCTTTGGGATTCCTCCACATTAACGAAGGGCCGTTTCCCGGTCATGTACGTACGCGCCCCATATTCGGACGAGCGCGGAAGTACCAGGGGCTATATAGTAGTCCCACCGTCAAACTCCTATGGCTAAGTGAAAGTGTTAAACCAATATAGTCCGATTGCCTCGTTTGCTGTGCTACCACCTCCTTAATGGACCAAGATATCAAGTGTGAATACGCGTTTTTTGCGAACACCCCTGCATTATATGCGCGGGGGCTGAAGCCGACGACTGCAAACTTTCAGGTTATATACATATATACATAAACGGCCGCACAGGAGGCATCATAATACTTTCAGGCAAAAGTATAAACACAGCCTTTATAATTCAATAAAACATTGTTTTTACAATGGGAATACATGTCACTAGAACATAATATTCTTCAAGCACTGAGCCCCTATCAAACGAGTGCCTTCAAGGACTTCTTCAAAGTAGTGCTCGGCAGCTACTCAGCCCACGGCCGAACCCTGTGTTGCAATAGTGGTGGCATCCATCTCTGCCCAGTATGTCTTGACACGGGCAAGTGCCATCTGTGCACCCTCTATTCACGCCGACCTCTTCATAGCGTCGATATGCGGCACAGCACCAAGGAATTGTTGCACTAAACTAAAATAACTATTCGGCCTTGGCCCTTCCGGCCACAAATGATCCACAACAGACCTCATGGCAAGTCCGGACAACCTATGGAGCTCGGCCCACTTGGCCATTAGCTCATTCAACAGCAGCAGACGCACTGGAACATGGAACTGTGACCAGAACAGCTTTTCCACTTCACGATATTTTTGATCCTTGAAGTACTCGGCCGCATCAGCAGCACTTGCTGCCAAATCCACGTATGCGTCTGCAGAACTCCATAGTTAATCAAGAGGAGCATACTTCGGATCTCTGAACTTCGTCCTCAACAAAAAGGGCTTCCCAGCCACGATATCCCCAGCTTGATGCAGCTCCTCCTTCGCCACTCTGATTTTGGAGCGAGCTTCCTTGGCTGCTACAATGGCCTTCTCCAGGTCCGTCGCCTTCGCTCGGCTTTCTTTTTCAAGAAGCTGGTAACGGTCGGCGGCATCTTCTAACTCAACGGCCATCTTGGCTATTATTTCCTTGCTTTGGCAATGCGCGGCTTGTTCGGCCTTCAGCTCTTTGACCGCCTTTAGAGCAGCCGCATCGCTATTCCTGGCTTGTTCCTTGGCTCGGGCAAGTTCCGCCCGAAGGGTCTCCACGGTGGCAGCTCCATCTGCAGTCACAACATATTAAAGATACTAGCATCATGCTCCTCTTACTATGTGTTGATCACCGGAGAAATCATATACCCTGTGCCTTGTCAAGACGCTGGTTGACAAGCACGATGTCGGCATCAGCCGCATCAAGTTGCTGCTTTAGCTCGGCAAACTCATCAGTCCGGCTCGCCACCGGACCTTCAGCCACCTGCACATGAAGGAGACCTAATTATTACCTGGGACTATGATCCTCTGTTTGCCGCCATTCTTGATGGCAACCAGAATCTCATGGGCTACTATCTGCATAGGGCACACCTAACATGTGCGGTACTGTCAAAAACATACACTATTTCACGTACCTCAAAGCCTTTCAGCAGACTCATAAAAGCTTCATGCAACCCGCTTTCGGCGGATGAAATCCTTTCAATCACCGTACCCATTAGCGTACGATGCGCTTCTGAGATGGCCGCTCGCTCCAGAAGATCCTTCAGTGCGTCCGACCGCACATTGTACGGTTCCGGACTCTTTCTTTTGCTCTCTTTAGGAGCCGAATACTGAGGACTTCGGGTGGCCAAAGGATTACCCTCTGGCCTTGGCGGATCAGGAGAAACCCTCCGCGACGACACTTCAGGGTCGCCCGCCTCATGAGGTGGGGTGGCAGGGAGAGGTGTTTCGCTCTCCATCATCTCCGGAAGAAGATCCCCCGAAGACGAACTCTGTCGAGAAGGGCTACGATCCAAACTACAATATATATGCTTCGGTTATTGTCATCAGAGGTAATATAGGATATTTTACTATCAAGTACTTTTTGTTTACCTATAGCTCGGTAGAGGGCTGATCCCCTTGCGGGCACTGTGCGGCAAGAGTACCCTCCGAGGTAGGACCCTCTGGCGAAGATTTCTTCCCCCGTTTGGAAACCTTTGTTTCCGGGTCTTCAGAGGTGGTCCTCTTCCTTCCTTGGGGAGAGGGAATTTCAGATTGTTCTTCCTGGTTATCCTCCTTCGCGGAGGTACTAATTCCCCTGGTTTGGATGAATAATGAGTGAGGCCGGCTCTTGGCCTCTTTACTCCCCCCTTTATCTTCCCCTGAGGGCGCCTGATAAGGCGCCGTCTCGAGCATTCTGGCTAGTACTGGATTTGCTGAGCCTTCGGGAAGGGGGCCGAACACCTGATCATCTTCGCCTTTGCTACCCAGTCCTGGTCAAGGAGCGAATTTTCAGAATGATTTTATGATAAATAAAAAGACAGTGTGTTCGGTCACGTGATTACTTACTTGGGTATCCGGGTGATTACAGCTCAGACCCGCATCCTCGGTGGTGTCCGGACACTTTATTTGTGGGCCGAAGAACAATTTGTACATCTCTTCGAGCATCATGCCGAGGAAGTGCTGAATAGTTCACGGTCCTTTCGGGATGAATTCCCACATACGGAGGGGTCGACGTTTGTAAGGCGGGACTCGACGAACTAGCATGACTTGCATTACCGTGACCAGGCTGACATCTCTCTCAAGGATATCTCAGATGCGACTCTGCAATATCGGCACATCATTTACTGGCCCCTAGTTCAGCCCCTTGTTGATCCATGACATCAGTTGTGGTGGGGGGCCCGAGCGAAAGGCAGGGGCGGCTACCCACTTGGCACTTCAGGGAGCTGTGATATAAAACCACTCCCGTTGCCATAAACCGAACACCTCTGGGAAGGAACCCTCTGGCCACGGAACATCAGCACTTTTGCTTATTACGGCACCTCCGCACTCTGCGTGTCGCCCCTCGATCATCTTCGGCTTCACATTGAAAGTCTTGAGCCACAGGCCGAAGTGTGGGGTAATGCGAAGAAAGGCCTCACACACGACGATGAATGACGAGATGTGAAGGAGGGAATCCGGGGCCAGGTCATGGAAATCTAGCCCATAATAGAACATGAGCCCCCTAACAAAGGGGATCCAGAGCAAGGCCTAGCCCTCGGAGGAAGTGAGAGATGAATACAACACTCTCGCCGGGTTCGGGAGTGGGAATGACCTGCCCTCGAGCAGGCAGCCTGTGCGAGATTTCGACGGTTAAATACCTAGCCTCTCTTAGCTTCTTGATGTCTTCCTCTGTGACAGAGGAAGACATCCACCGACCTTGGAGGTTGGATCCGGACATGGTTGAAGGTCTGAAGCGCCTGACCTGAGCCTTGGGGGTTGGAATTCGAGGCGGGGGAAGGATTCGATTGAGCACGAGAGGGAAAAGGGACAAGCCTTGGCCTCTTTATAAAGAGGGTGAATATCAAGCGTCCTCCTCGTGGCCATTTGGGACTTGCCTAAAATCGAGGAGTCATGACAATGGGCACGATTGGGTTACCCACGTCCTTATTGATGAGAATCCCGTAATAAGGGGGATACGATCTCTGCTTTGACAAGACATGTCAAGAAAATCGCCTCACGATATGTGCAGTGCTGGTTGAGAAAAATGGTTCAAATAATGACCGTGCCATGACATGATATCATGTTGCTAAACGTGTCAGCAGATTAGATTTGTGGAAATATTATTCTCTCTACGGTGGTATGTGGAACTTATTTTGTAGAGTCGGACACTATCCCCGTGTTCAAGATCTTCTATGGAGTATTCGGAGGAAGAACCCGCCTTGCAATGCCGAAGACAAATCTGCGCGCCGGACTCATCGTCATTGAAGCCTGGTTCAGGGGCTACTGAGGGAGTCCTAGATTAGGGGGTCTCCGGACAGCTAGACTATATCCTTTGGCCGGACTGTTGGACTATGAAGATACAAGATTGAAGACTTCGTCTCGTGTCCGGATGGGACTTTCCTTGGTGTGGAAGGCAAGCTTGGCAATACGGACTCCCTTGTAACCGACTCTATGTAACCCTAGCCTCCTCCTGTGTCTATATAAACTGAAGGGTTTAGTCTGTAGGACAACAACAATCATACCATAGGCTAGCTTCTAGGGTTTAGCCTCTACGATCTCGTGGTAGATCAACTCTTGTAATACTCATATCATCAAGATCAATCAAGCAGGACGTAGGGTATTACCTCCATCAAGAGGGACCGAACCTGGGTAAACATCGTGTCCCCTGCCTCATGTTACCATCCGCCTTAGACGCACAGTTCGGGACCCCCTACCCGAGATCCGCCGGTTTTGACACCGATAGGGGGCACGACGACCAGGTCCAAGGGACCTAGCAGGATGGCATGCGCTAGGCGTGACCTAAGCGTAGCCCCCGTGCCCAGCCCCCTCGCGCAACCCTCCCGAGGGGAACGTGTTGCGATGAGGCTGGACACTAAGCCTGGCGGCTCCCTGAGGTTGATGCGGCTAGGGGTCCACCCTCAGTTGTTTATCACCAGCGTAGAGCCTGGCGCTTCCGCACTTGCATGGGCATAGCCACTCCTCTACCGTGTCGACTGCTAGCACGGAGCATGGTGCTTCCACTGGTGCATGGGTGGGGGCTCCCTCTGAGTGGGACCCCCGGGGCGTGTACAGCCCCGCCCTGACACATGGCTTGCACAATAGGGCTAGACGAGGTGTGTCTGGGCACTCATGAGCTAGCGCGGGACTCATGAGGCCCTACCTCAAGGCGGGTTATGCCTGAATTTGATTCTTGACAGCTGTGATGGCCCTGCGAGGTGGTTAGACAACCTGCGCCGAATGAATCTCCTAAGGTGATCACATGAGAAGGTCAAACACCAACGACCCCAGGAGGTGACGTGAACGGGATTGGCCCGCCAGACAGAGCTCAGTCATTGGGTTTATCGACACGATGCACTGACGGACCCGAGCACAGACGCTGTGCCCAGTTTTCTCATGCAAAGATCCTGAAGAAAGGCAACCGGCGCGCGGCTCCCGTGGTGTTGAGGCACCGAGGCGTGCGCCCTAGCTCGTCCGCTCACGATTAGCTCATGCGAGAACAAGGCACCAATGACCATGGGAGGTAAAGTACACGGGAGCTGGCCCGTGAGCCAGAGCTCAGCCTCTTGGCTTTAGCGACGTTGCAGGGACAGACCCGAGCACAGACGTCGTGCCAGTCCTTAATCATGAGGCAGCCGTGGGAGGGTTTGCAAGGGCGTACAACATTCATGGTATCAAAGTACCGGACATGCATATAATAATCATAAAGCAACTCATGGAAGGAGGTAACGCTAGTTCTAATAGATGCAAAACGATACATGCCGCAGGGACGGACCCACGCGGCCTGGGGATGATACAGCCCAAGGGGCGCTCCCAACAAGGTAATCAAGGACACGAAATGATACATGTCGCAGGGACAGACCCGTGTGACCTGGGGATAATGCAGTCTGAGGGGCGCCCCCAACTGAATGAACCGGAAAGAGTCACCTAGCACCATTGCTGGAGAGATGTTGGTGTAGCTGAAGACGCGTGTTGACGAAGTTGCTCCTCATGAGCCTCCAGGGTCCTGAACCTCGGGAGGCTCTGGAGGCTCGGGAGGCTTGTGAAGAACCGTCGCCATCTCCACTAGGACCAAGTGGTGCTTAGCCTCCTGAGCCGCCATGATGCTTTGTAGGTGGCGCTGGAAGGTAACAGTGAAGATGGTGGCATGCAAACGTAGCTGTGAGGTGGACCCTCGCACCGACCAACGCGCGAAGGCCAGAAGCGCTCTTGGGATGTGGCTCTGTTGAGCCCTGGAATGTTGACGTAGACGTGCAGATCATTGTCCTCGCTAGGACAAGGAGTCGCGCCAGGTGGCACGTGGCGGTCGCCGCGCATGGCTCTTGCCTCTTGCAGCTCCTCGGTCGTCTTGGTGATGTACTCCTAAGCACCTGGCACCTCGTGCCTCGTGCCATCATGAGGGAAGCGTGCGATGAAGCATGCCTCCATGTGGTGCCCTAGTGCCTCCCTCGTGACGTTGGCTAAATCAGAGGCCCTCCAGAAGAGAGCCCCCGAGCCCAGCCCGAGGAGAGCACCAGGCACGCCTTCCTATGCAAGGGAGGGAGGCGCCCCATCCATGGGCGTAGGTACCGAGGTGGTGTAGCTGGAGACACGCTCTCCTGAGGCTCTTGGAGGAGCAGCTACTTCTTCTTCTTGGGGACAACCTCAGGAGGGTAGATGGCGCCTTCGTTGTCTGGGTCTTCAATTGCCGCAGCCTAGTAGGCACGCTCAAGGGAGCACACCGCGTCCTTCTCGTCGCAAGTGATCATGATGATGTCGCGGTTCCCTGGCATCTTGAGGACGTGAGCCATGGTGGGTCACCGCCATGAACTTGGCCAGGGCCAGATATCCAAGGATGGCGTCATACGAAAGGTGGATGTGGGCGACGTCGAAGTCGATGAGCTCAGTGTGATAGTTGTTGCGCTGGCCGAAGGTGACAGGGAGGCGGATCTGCCCTATCGGGGTGGTGGAGCCTTCGGTCACTCCTGAGAAGGGCTTGGCGGGCTATAGCTGATCATATGGCACTTGGAGGCGGTCAAATGTCTCGATGGAAAGAGCATTGAGCCCCTCACCGCCATCGATGAGGGTCTTGGTGACAAGGACATTGCTAATGACGGGCAAGAAAAGCATCGGGAGGGCGCCGGCAGTTGTCGTGCACTTGACATGGTCGGACGAGCTAAAGGTGATGGTGCACTTGGACCACCTAAGTGGACGCGTGGCCTCGAACCTGGGGAGGGCCGCGTTCACCTCACGAGCGAACTGCTTGAAGATGCGTTGGAGGCTGGGGCCTGAGCGCCACCCAAAATGCAGGCGATGGCGCGAGGCTCCTGGAAGTCAACAACCCCCTCGTCCTGGTGGTGGTTGTCGTTCCTCCTTGGTGGTGGTGGCAGCGGAGGGAGGCCTGCATTGCCCTGAGGACTGTCCTCACGAGGCTGGTCTCTCCAAGCTCCCTCACGAGGCTGGCCTTGCCAGCAGTCCTCACGAGGTTGGTCGCACCACTCCTGGCAGGAGGCACGGTCGTCCCAGCGTCCTCCACTTCGACCTCCTCCACGGCCGTAGCCTCGGTCATTGCGCTCGGGGCATTGGCCAAGGATCCCATCACGAATGGCCCTCAGCTCCTGACAATCATTAGTGTTGTGGCCGTGCATGTTGTGGAAGACGTAGAAAGGATGGTTGTCCTTGGACGATTCTGGGTGGTCGCAGCCGCGCTTCATGCCTGGTTCAGCCACGAGCAGGGAATCCCCCTTGTGCTTCCCGTCCTTGGCCTTGGCCTTCTTGTCTTTTGGGTTGGCCGCGGGGTGTTCGAGGAGGGAGAGGCGACCTTCCTCAGCTCTCGCGCACTTGGTCGCCATGTTGAACATCTCTAGAGTTGTGCACAGGTCTTCATGGATGGCGAGATCCTCCTTCTTCTTGACATCGCGGACGCCATCAGAGAATGCTGAGATGATGGCTTCTTCCGAAACCTTAGGGATCTTGAGGCGAACACTGTTGAAGCGCTGGAAGTACTTCTACAGGGTCTCCCCTGGCTGCTGATTGGTGCGCTGTAGGTCACCCATGGCATGCGGGCAGTCGCGAGTGCCCTGGAAGTTGGTTGCAAAACGCTTGCGCATCTCACCCCAGGAGGAGAACGACCCCGTGGGCAGATTCAGGAGCCATGAGCGCGCGCCAACCTTGAGAGCCATGGGGAACAATTTCACATGACCTTTTCGTTGCTGCTGGCCGCCTCGATGCTCAGCTCGTAGAGCTGCAGGAACTCTGCAGGTTCGGGGTGCCGTTGTAGCATGGAGCCAGACCAGGCTTGAACTTGCCCGGCTAGACAACGCTGCATAGCTCAGGGGTGAAGGCGCGGCAGCCCGCTTTGGTCACCGGGGCCTGTCGTGGAGGTGGGGCCTGACCTTGATGCTCACGCACCACCACTACAGGCGGCGTGCGGTCTTGACGTGGCGGTGGAGGGAGCGCTGGAGCATTCTTGTGGCCGCTGGACCTCTCGGCAACTTTCTTCTTCACGTGCGGGTGCCCTGCACGATGGGTCATGTTGTGGGGCCACGCGTCTTGGACCGAGGGCGACATCTGAAGGAAATATTCCCTAGAGGCAATAATAAAGTTATTATTTATTTCCTCATATCATGATAAATGTTTATTATTCATGCTAGAATTGTATTAACCGGAAACTTAGTACATGTGTGAATACATAGACAAACAGAGTGTCACTAGTATGCCTCCACTTGACTAGCTCATTAATCATAGATGGTTATGTTTCCTAACCATAGACATGAGTTGTCATTTGATTAATGGGATCACATCATTAGGAGAATGATGTGATTGACTTGACCCATTCTGTTAGCTTAGCACTTGATCGTTTAGTTTTCTGCCCTTGCTTTCTTCATGACTTATACATGTTCCCATGATTATGAGATTATGCAACTCCCGATTACCGGAGGAAAACTTTGTGTGCTACCAAACGTCACAACGTAACTGGGTGATTATAAAGGTGCTCTACAGGTGTCTCCGATGGTACTTGTTGAGTTGGGCATAGATCAAGATTAGGATTTGTCACTCCAATTGTCGGATAGGTATCTCTGGGCCCACTCGATAATGCACATCACTATAAGCCTTGCAAGAATTGTAACTAATGATTTAGTTGCAGGATGATGTATTACAGAACGAGTAAAGAGACATGCCGGTAACGAGATTGAACTAGGTATTGAGATACCGACGATCGAATCTCGGGCAAGTAACATACCGATGACAAAGGGAACAACGTATAGTGTTATGCGGTTTGACCGATAAAGATCTTCGTAGAATATGTGGGACCCAATATGAACATCCAGGTTCCTCTATTAGTTATTGATCGGATACGTGTCTCGGTCATGTCTACATACTTCTCGAACTCATAGGGTCCGCACGCTTAAACGTTGGTGATGATCGGTATTATGAGTTTTGTGCTTTGATGTACCGAAGGTAGTTCGAGTCCCGGATATGATCACGGACATGACGAGGAGTCTCGAAATGGTCGAGACGTAAAGATCGATGTATTGGAAGGTTATATTCGGACACCGAATGAGTTCCAGAGGTTATCGAATAAATACCGGAGAACCGGGAGGTTACCAGAACCTCTCGGGGGGTTATTGGGCCTTATGGGCCCAAGTGGAGGAAGAGGAGAGGCGGCCAGCTATCGGCACGCGGCCCCCTAGCCCAAACCGAATTGGACTAGGGGGGCGGCCCCCCTTTCCTTCTTCTTCTCCTCCCCTTCCTTCCCCTCTCCTACTAGGACTAAGAAAGAGGGGGCAAACCTACTTCGAGTAGGATTGCCGCCCCTTGGGCGTGCCTCTCCCCTTGGTCGGCCATCTCCTCCTCCCCCCTTTATATACGGGGGTAGGGGGCACCCCAAAGACACACAAGTTGATCATTGATCCCTTAGCCGTGTGCGGTGCCCCCATCCACCATAATCCACCTTGATCATATCATAGCGGTGCTTAGGCGAAGCCCTGTGTCGGTAGCAACATCATCACCGTCAACACGCCGTCGTGCTGACGGAACTCTCCCGTGAAGCTCTGCTGGATCGGAGTTCATGGGACTTCATCGAGCTGAACGTGTGCTGAACTCGGAGGTGTCATGCGTTCGGTACTTGGATCGGTCAGATCGTGAAGACGTTCGACTACATCAACCGCATTCTCATAACGCTTCCGCTTACGGTCTACGAGGGTACATGGACGATACTCTTCCCTCACGTTGCTATGCATCACCATGATCTTGCGTGTGCGTAGGAATTTTTTGAAATTACTACGTTCCCCAACAGTGGCATCCGAGCTAGGTTTATGCGTAGATGTTATATGCACGAGTAGAACACAAGTGAGTTGTGGGCGATACAAGTCATACTGCTTACCAGCATGTCATACTTTGGTTCGGCGGTATTGTTGGATCAAGCGTCCTGGACCGACATTACGTATACGCTTATGCGAGACTGGTTCTACCGATGTGCTTTGCACACAGGTGGCTGGCGGGTGTTAGTTTCTCCAACTTTAGTTGAATCAAGTGTGTCTATGCCCGGTCCTTGAGAAGGTTAAGACAACACTAACTTGACAAACTATCGTTGTGGTTTTGATGCGTAGGTAAGAACGGTTCTTGCTCAGCCCGTAGCAGCCACATAAAACTTGCAACAACAAAGTAGAGGACGTCTAACTTGTTTTTGCAGGGCATGTTGTGATGTGATATGGTCAAGACATGATGCTATATTTTGTTGTATGAGATGATCATGTCTTGTAACCGAGTTATCGACAACTAGCAGGAGCCATATGGTTGTCGCTTTATTGTATGCAATGCAATCGCCCTGTAATTGCTTTACTTTATCACTAAGCAGTAGCGATAGTCATAGAAGCAATAGTTGGCGAGACGACAACGATGCTACGATGGAGATCAAGGTGTCGCACCGGTAACGATGGTGATCAAGACGGTGCTTCGGAGACGGAGATCACAAGCACACGATGATGATGGCCATATCATATCACTTATATTGTTTGCATGTGATGTTTATCTTTTATGCATCTTATTTTGCTTAGATCGACGGTAGAATTATAAGATGATCTCTCACCAAATATCAAGGTACAAGTGTTCTCCCTGAGTATGCACCATTGCGAAAGTTTGTCGTGCCGAGACACCATGTGATGATCGGGTGTGATAAGCTCTACGTTCACATACAATGGGTGCAAGCCAGTTTTGCACATGCAGAATACTCGGGTTAAACTTGACGAGCCTAGCATATGCAGATATGGCCTCGGAATACTAGAGACCAAAAGGTCGAGCGTGAATCATATAGAAGATATGATCAACATATTGATGTTCACCATTGAAAACTACTCCATCTCACGTGATGATCGGACATGGTTTAGTTGATATGGATCACGTGATCACTTAGATGATTAGAGGGATGTCTATCTAAGTGGGAGTTCTTTAATAATTTGATTAACTGAACTTTAATTTATCATGAACTTAGTACCTGATAGTATTTTGCATATTTATGTTGTTGTGGATGAATGGCCCGTGCTCTTGTTCTGTTGAATTTTAATGTGTTCCTTGAGAAAGCAAAGTTGAAAGATGATGGTAGCAATTACACGGACTGGGTCCGTAACTTGAGGATTATCCTCATTCCTGCACAGAAGAATTACGTCCTGGAAGCACCGCTAGGTGCCAAACCTGCTGCAGGAGCAACACCATATGTTATGAACGTCTGGCAGAGCAAAGCTGATGACTACTCAATAGTTCAGTGCGCCATGCTTTAGGGCTTAGAACCGGGACTTCAACGACGTTTTGAACATCATGGAGCATGTGAGATGTTCCAGGAGTTGAAGTTAATATTTCAAGCAAATGCCCGGATTGAGATATATGAAGTCTCCAATAAGTTCTACTGCTGCAAGATGGAGGAGAATAGTTCTGTTAGTGAACATATACTCAGAATGTCTAGCTACCATAACCACTTGACTCAACTGGGAGTTAATCTTCATGTTGATAGTGTCATTGACAGAGTTCTTCAATCACTGCCACCAAGCTACAAGAGCTTCATGATGAACTATAACATGCAAGGGATGAATAAAACAATTCCCGAGCTCTTCTCAATGCTAAAGGCCGCGGAGGTAGAAATCAAGAAGGAGCATCAAGTGTTGATGGTTAACAAGACCACCAGTTTCAAGAAAAAGGGTAAAGGGAAGAACAAAGGGAACTTCAAGAAGAACGGCAAACAAGTTGTTGCTCAAGAGAAGAAACCCAAGTCTGTACCTAAGCCTGAGACTGAGTGCTTCTACTGTAAACAAACTGGTCACTGGAAGCTGAACTGCCCCAGTATTTGGCGGATAAGAAGGATGGCAAGGTGAACAAATGTATATGTGATATACATGTTATTGATGTGTACCTTACTAATTCTTGTAGTGGTGCCTGGGTATTTGATACTGGTTCCGTTGCTAATATTTGCAACTCGAAACAGGGACTACGGATTAAGCGAAGATTGGCAAAG
This sequence comes from Triticum urartu, assembly GCF_003073215.2. Taxonomy (NCBI): domain Eukaryota; kingdom Viridiplantae; phylum Streptophyta; class Magnoliopsida; order Poales; family Poaceae; genus Triticum; species Triticum urartu. The sequence goes on along the minus strand of NC_053027.1, from coordinate 141,603,152 downwards.
GACGAGGTGACGATGCGCGTGGGAAATGGTTCCAAAGTCGATGTGATCGCGGTCGGCACGCTACCTCTACATCTACCTTCAGGATTAGTATTAGACCTGAATAATTGTTATTTGGTGCCAGCGTTGAGCATGAACATTATATCTAGATCTTCTTTGATGCGAGACAGTTATTCATTTAAATCAGAAAATAATGGTTGTTCTATTTATATGAGTAATATCTTTTATGGTCATGCACCCTTGTAGAGTGGTCTATTCTTTTTGAATCTCGATAGTGGAGATACACATATTCATAGTATTTAAGCTAAAAGATGCAGAGTTGATAATGATAGTGCAACTTATTTGTGGCACTGCCGTTTGGGTCATATTAGTGTAAAGCGCATGAAGAAACTCCATTCTGATGGAAATTTGGAATCACTTGATTATGAATCACTTGGTACTTGCAAACCATGCCTCATGGGCAATATGACTAAAATGCCGTTCTCCGGAACTATGGAGCAAGCAACAGATTTGTTGGAAATCATACATACTGATCTATGTGGCCCGATAAATATTGAGGCTCGCAGTGGATATCGTTATTTTCTCACCTTCACAGATGATTTGAGCAGATATGGGTATATCTACTTGATGAAATATAAGTCTGAAACATTTGAAAAGTCCAAAGAATTTCAGAGTGAAGTGGAAAATCATCGTAACAAGAAAATAAAGTTTCTACAATCTGATCGTAGAGGAGAATATTTGAGTTACGAGTTTAGTCTTCATTTGAAACAATGAGGAATAGTTTCGCAACTCATGCGACCCGGAACACCACAGCGTAATGGTGTGTCCGAACGTCCTAATCGTACTTTACTAGATATGGTGCGATCTATGATGTCTCTTACTGATTTACCGCTATCATTTTGGGGTTATGCTTTAGAGACAGCTGCATTCACGTTAAATAGGGCACCATATAAATCCGTTGAGACGAATCCTTATGAACTGTGGTTTGGCAAGAAACCAAAGTTGTCATTTCTTAAAGTTTGGGGCTGCGATGCTTATGTGAAAAAGCTTCAACCTGATAAGCTCGAAACCAAATCAGAGAAATGTGTCTTCATAGGATACCCAAAAGAAACAATTGGGTACACCTTCTATCACAGATCTGAAGGCAAGACTCTTGTTGCCAAAATGGATCCTTTCTAGAGAAGGAGTTTCTCTCGAAAGAAGTGAGTGGGAGGAAAGTAGAACTTGATGAGGTAAATGTACCTGCTCCCTTATTGGACAGTAGTTCAACACAGAAATCGGTTCCTGTGACACCTACACCAATTAGTGAGGAAACTAATGATGATGATCATGAAACTTCAGATCAAGTTACTACTGAACCTCATAGGTCAACCAGAGTAAGATCCGCACCAGAGTGGTACGGTAATCCTGTTCTGGAGGTCATGTTACTAGACCATGACGAACCTACAAACTATGAGGAAGCGATGATGCGCCCAGATTCCGCAAAATGGCTTGATGCCATGAAATCTGAGATGGGATCCATGTATGAGAACAAAGTGTGGACTTTGGTTGACTTGCCCGATGATCGGCAAGCCATCGAAAATAAATGGATCTTCAAGAAGAAGACAGACGCTGATGGTAATGTTACTGTCTACAAAGCTCGACTTGTCGCGAAAGGTTTTCGACAAGTCCAAGGAGTTGACTACGATGAGACCTTCTCACCCGTAGCGATGCTTAAGTCCGTCCGAATCATATTAGCTGTTGCCGCATTTTATGATTATCAAATTTGGCAAATGGATGTAAAGACTGCATTCCTGAATGGATTTCTGGAAGAAGAGTTGTATATGATGCAACCTGAAGGTTTTATCGATCCAAAAGGTGCTAACAAAGTGTGCAAGCTCCAGCGATCCATTTATGGACTGGTGCAAGCCTCTCGGAGTTGGAATAAACATTTTGATAGTGTGATCAAAGCATATGATTTTACACAGACTTCTGGAGAAGCCTGTATTTACAAGAAAGTGAGTGGGAACTCTGTAGCATTTCTAATATTATATGTGGATGACATATTATTGATTGGAAATGATATAGAATTTCTGGATAGCATAAAAGGATACTTGAATAAGAGTTTTTCAATGAAAGACCTCGGTGAAGCTTCTTACATATTGGGCATCAAGATCTATAGAGATAGATCAAGACGCTTAATTGGACTTTCACAAAGCACATACCTTGACAAAGTTTTGAAGAAGTTCAAAATGGATCAGGCAAAGAAAGGGTTCTTACCTGTGTTGCAAGGTGTGAAGTTGAGTAAGACTCAATGCCCGACCACTACATAAGATAGCGAGAAAATGAAAGACGTTCCCTATGCTTCAGCCATAGGCTCTATCATGTATGCAATGTTGTGCACCAGACCTGATGTGTGCCTTGCTATTAGTTTAGCAGGGAGGTACCAAAGTAATCCAGGAGTGGATCACTGAACAGCGGTCAAGAACATCCTGAAATACTTGAAAAGGACTAAGGATATGTTTATCATTTATGGAGGTGACAAAGAGCTCGTCATAAATGGTTACATCGATGCAAGCTTTGACACTAATCCAGATGATTCTAAATCGCAAACCGGATAAATTTTTATAATGAACGGTGGAGCTATCAGTTGGAGCAGTTCTAAACAAAGCATCATGGCGGGATCTACATGTGAATCGGAGTACATTACTGCTTCGGAAGCAGCGAATGAAGGAGTCTTGATGAAGGAGTTCATATCCGATCTAGATGTCATACCTACTGCATCGGGTCCAATGAAAATCTTTTGTGACAAAACTGGTGCAATTGCCTTGGCAAAGGAATCCAGATTTCACAAAAGAACCAAGCACATCAAGAGACGCTTCAACTCTATCCGGGATCAAATCCAGGTGGGAGACATAGAGATTTGCAAGATACATACGGATTTGAATGATGCAGACCCGTTAACTAAGCCTCTTCCACGACCAAAACATGATCAGCACCAAGACTCCATGGGTGTTAGAATCATTATTGTGTAATCTAGATTATAGACTCTAGTGCAAGTGGGAGACTGAAGGAAATATGCCCTAGAGGCAATAATAAAGTTATTATTTATTTCCTCATATCATGATAAATGTTTATTATTCATGCTAGAATTGTATTAACCAGAAACTTAGTACATGTGTGAATACATAGACAAACAGAATGTCACTAGTATGCCTCTACTTGACTAGCTCATTAATCGAAGATGGTTAAGTTTACTAACCACAGACATGAGTTGTCATTTGATTAACGGGATCACATCATTAGGAGAATGATGTGATTGACTTGACCCATTCCGTTAGCTTAGCACTTGATCGTTTAGTTTTCTGTTGTTGCTTTCTTCATGACTTATAAATGGTCCTATGACTATGAGATTATGCAACTCCTGATTACTGGAGGAACACTTTGTGTGCTACCAAACGTCACAATTTAACTGGGTGATTATAAAGGTGCTCTACAGGTGTCTCCGATGGTACTTGTTGAGTTGGCATAGATCAAGATTAGGATTTGTCACTCTGATTGTCGGACAGGTATCTCTGGGCCCACTCGGTAATGCACATCACGATAAGACTTGCAAGCATTGTAACTAATGAGTTATTTGCGAGATGATGTATTACGGAACGAGTAAAGAGACTTGCCAGTAACGAGATTGAACTAGGTATTGAGATACCGACGATCGAATCTCGGGCAAGTAACATACCGATGACAAAGGGAACAACGTATAGTGTTATGCGGTTTGACCGATAAAGATCTTCGTAGAATATGTGGGAGCCAATATGAACATCCAGGTTCCTATATTGGTTATTGACCGGAGACGTGTCTCGGTCATGTCTACATAGTTCTCGAACTCGTAGGGTCGGCACGCTTAAAATTTGGTGATGATTGGTATTATGAGTTTTGTGTTTTGATGTACCGAAGTTAGTTCGGAGTCCCGGATATGATCACGAACATGACGAGGAGTCTCTAAATGGTCGAGACGTAAAGATCGATATATTGGAAGATTATATTCGGACACCAGATGAGTTCCGGAGGTTATCGGATAAATACCGGAGAACCGGGAGGTTACCGGAACCTCCCGGGGGTTATTGGGCCTTATGGGCCCAAGTGGAGGAAGAGGAGAGGCGGCTAGCTAAGGACGCACGGACCCCTAGCCCAAACCGAATTGGACTAGGGGGGGCGCCCCTCCCCTTTCCTTCTTCTTCTCCCCCCTTTCTTCCCCTCTCCTACTAGGACTAGGAAAGAGGGGGAAACCTACTTGGAGTAGGATTGCCCCCCCCCCCTTGGGCGCGCCTCTCCCCTTGGCCGGCCTCTCCTCCTTCCCCCCTTTATATACGGGGGTAGGGGGCACCCCAAAGACACACAAGTTGATCATTGATCCCTTAGCCATGTGCGGTGCCCGCCTCCACCATAATCCACCTCAATCATATAGTAGCGGTGCTTAGGCACAGCCCTGCGTTGGTAGCAACATCATCACCGTCAACACGCCGTCGTGCTGACGGAACTCTCCCGTGAAGCTCTGCTGGATCGGAGTTCGTGGGACGTCATCGAGCTGAACATGTGCTGAACTCGGAGGTGCCGTGCGTTCAGTACTTGGATCGGCCGGATCGTGAAGACGTTCGACTACATCAACCGCATTCTCATAACGCTTCCGCTTACGGTCTACGAGGGTACATGGATGATACTCTTCCCTCTTGTTGCTATGCATCACCATGATCTTGCGTGTGCGTAGGAATTTTTTTCAAATTACTACGTTCCCCAACAACGTCCTGACGGGGAGGCGGCGGGGGCACTCCATGGGCTACGTCGCCCATAGTGGGCGGCGGGCGAGGCAACAAGAGGGGCGGTGTAGGAGGGCCCCCAGCCATGCTGACTAGCTCGGCGATGCAGTCCAGCCAATCTTCATAGAGGTCGTCGACTGAGCGATAGCGCAAGAGCTCTTGCGCCATGAGTAATGCGGCCTGCGCGTTCACCGGGTCGTGACAAGCGTGGGACGACGAGCCGACCGGAGTTAGGGACGGGGTGGCAGTGTGTCCGTCCCACCCCACGGAGGGGTGCAGCGATGAAGCTTGCTGCTCGTGCCCCGCCGGGCCGGTGGCGGTGTTGGCAGCGGGTGATGGAGAACGACAAGGAGGCCCGCCGACGGGCGCCGTCTGGGAGATGCGAGCGGCGATGTGACACCCCAAAAATTTCAACCTTGTTTTATTAATTAAAATTTTGCCAAGAAATTTAAACTTTTATTTTCTAGATTTCTTTTGATATAAGAGCCATTCCTTTCCTTATTATTATGGAGTTTTTACCCCAATTGAAAACTTTCCAAATATATTATTGGACTTGTTTGCCCTTTCAAGAAAAACATTCCTATTATCAGTGGATTTATTTGCATAACTATTTCTCTCTGAGCATTATTCCTTAAAGTGATTTTCAATAGTCTTGGAGCTCTTTTTGAACTACAACCATTTTATAAATTTATCTAAAATTCCAACCAAAATTTGGAGATGTCATGTGATGTTTTTAAATCACTTTTATGCAAAAATATCTTCTATTCATTGGAAATTTTGAGCTCTACACCAAGTTTTCAAATCTGGTCCAGTGGGCAATTTTGCACTACAACCTATTTAAATATTTCTTTAAAACTTCCACCAAAATTATGGGATGTTAATAGGAGTATATTATTCAACTTTATGCAAAAAAAACTAGTGATGTTCTTTGAAAAATTTGAGTGAATCAACCTCAGTTTCATTCTGGTCCAACTTGATGATTTGTACTACAACCCTAATCATTCTTGCTCTAGCAGCCATGAGCTTTTTCCTACTTAAGGAACACCCTACTAAACCCTTAAGTCCAGGAGAGTAGACCCATTGGAGTAATTTTAGTCCATGAAACTATGCCCTTTTCTTTCTGTCCAGAATTGGTTTTCTCAAGAACTTGCACTAACAAGTTCTTGCTTTTGACAAACTAACCTTACCACCCTCTGTATCATCTAAAGAGACACTGGTCTGGAGCTTTTGGCCACCCCAAGAGTTGCCTAGATGCACAAGGCATTCTGTCAAACACCTTGAGTGCATGCATAGTTTTGGCATGATCTTTAGTCTGCATTATGGACTTGACCCCCTGACCCAACCAACATGTCCACTAAGCTCCTAGCTAACCCTAACCCAGGCCTACTAATCCCCAGCCTCATCCTAATCCTCTACCACGCTCTGGCATTGCGTCGAGCACGTAACGTGCGTGCGCTAGGCGTGCCCAGAGCGCACGTTTTGCACGCGCGCGCACCAAGTCGCCGCGTCCCCACTACCGCCTCCCCGCGCTCGTTCTGGCCACCCCACTCGCAGCCAACACGCCCGCCCCCTCCCTCGCCGCAGAGTCGTCCCTGGAGCCCTATAGCACCGCCGTCAGGTCGGCCATGGCGGCTAGCGGCCGGCCACAGCAGCCTCTGCCGCGGATGGCGCCGCCCGAGCCACCCTCGCTCGCCAGCTGCCCCCTGGAGCAGCTCAAGCTTATCCGCAAGCTCGTCCCCTAGCGCACGTCGCCACCACGTCGCCCTGCAACTACAGAACGGCGGTCGCCGATGATCCTATCCACGGTCGCCTCGGAACTGACCTCGTTGCACTATAAAAGGACCCCCGAGCTTGCCCAGGCCCTCAGGAAACCTCAAGCCAACCCTATGGAGCTCCCCTAGCCCGCAATCGAAGGCGGGAGGCCGTCTCCCCCATCTCTGGCCAGTACAGCCGTCGCCGCCCTCCGGTCCATTCAGTCACAACCAGAGCCTCCCCCGCCCCTCCAGAGCCATCGTCCTCTTCCCCTCGATCTTACGGAGCCGCCCAAGCCCTCAGCTACGATGGAGAACCACCGCAGCCCAGAACCCCAATTCCACCCGAAGCTTCCTCCGCCGCGGAGCTCGCCGCCGGCGACTCCCTCCACCCCCGCCGACCCAACAACCACCGGGAGGACCGCCCCGGTCTGGCGGATCCATCCCTGCCCTTGGATCCCCATGGGGAGCCGCTGTTCGTCGGCGGCGATCGCCAGAGCCCCGCATCGGCTCGGACACAGGAAGAAGGAGGCGGGGAACGACTGGTCAAACCTGACCAGTGGGCCCCCTGGACCCACTTTTCTGTTTTATTTTAAAAATAGATTTTTGACTGAAACTTTGACTGGCTATATCTTATTAAATAAAACTCCAAATGAATTGATTCTTTTTCCCACCTCTCTCAAATTCCACCTAGTTCATTTTAAGATTTATTTCAAAAATAATTAGGACAACTTTTTGTACAGTTTTTAAAGCATGTGTTATTTGAATAAATAGGATTTTTGGAGAAGGAGAAGAAAACTTTCAAAAATATTGGAGTGCACCTCACCTCTCCACACCTTGAAGGCAAGCATTCTGAACCTTGGCATAATATTGTCTTGCGTTGTTGATACGGTTGCCACCCCATCTTGTCCCGGAGATTTCGTTATTCTATGCGATGATACGATCATAATCATAGTGCATATTGATGATTTCATGCTGTTAGCATTTGATATGTTCGTGATAGAAATCCCCCTCATATGCCTCTCATGCCTACCAGGAAGGATCTGGGAAAGCCTCTGTCTTGGGTTGACACGAGCTTGTCCCTCGTCGAGACGATTATGACCGGTGGGGCATGGGGAGGTATGATGAGTGGTGGTTCTGTCTGATGGATGTGAAATATAATTCTTGAGCTAACCATGCAGGAATACTTAACCTCCTGAGTCGGCCGTAGATCGAGTCTTGTTCCAGTAACCCCCATACTTGTTTCGTGCTGCCACTTGTCCCTGTCGTAGGTAGGGTACGGTTTAGTAAGTTGTCAACCCGTGTCCTAGCACACACCGTATAGAGAGGCCATGGTGGAAGATACCGGCTGCATTCGGTAGGCATGCCACCTGGTCCGGGGGCATGGGTGTTTCCGGTTGGGACCGAGAGTGGGGCACCCCTTAGAGCGCTCGATATAAATTTGATCCCATGCTAAGCGAGGTTTTAGCCTCCCCACTTAGAGTTTCGCTTGACAGGTGTCGTGGGTGATTCCAGACACCGGTAAGTTAAGCTGGTGTGTGCGGTCAAGTGCGTTTTCGAATGAAAGACCGTAGACGGAATTAGTCCTGATGGACTAAAGGAATCCGTTACTCGGGGGTAAAGAGTACACCCTCTGCAGAGATTATATCTATTCGAATAGCCGTGTCCATGGTTAAGGACTACAGTCTGGGATGGGTCAAGTGTCGGTCTTCGGAGGAAAAACTACTAAACCAGAACATTGATTATGACCTGTGACATATGATGATTATGATTATTATTATTGTGGACTAATCAATTGTATTATTTGAAATTAATGAGTACCCCTGGGACGGTCCTACCTCCTGGATATTCACTGTGATTATTTTTATATAAGCCCTTTATGTGGTGTCGCACAGACGCCCAACTGTGGCATGCTTGTTATTTCATTTACTTATAAGCCCTTTATGTGGTGTCGCACAGACGCCCGACTGTGGCATGCTTGTTATTTCATTTACTTATAAGCCCTTTATCTGGTGTCGCACAGACGCCCGACTGTGGCATGCTTGTTATTCCTTTTATAAGCCCTTTTTGTGGTGTCGCTCAGACGCCCGACTGCGGCATGCTTCATATTATTATTATTTCGAGGCGTCGCTTCAGACACTCGATCGGTGCTTTTCATTTCTACTCCTGGATTGGTTACTCATGTTTTATTTGAATGATCTGCTTGCATGCATCATGAACCTTATTTCATAACTGACGAAGTGATCATAGAATATTTCAAAACATGATTATCAGTGGCTATATTATACATGTGTTCTTAATGTTTGCGAGTACATTCAAAGTACTCACTGGCTTGTCCCTTGCTATTGTCATGGCCAGATATCTTGTGTGGAGAGGAGCGTTGTGATGACATCCCCGGAACCTACCCAATGGTGATAGCAGCCTCGCGAAGATGGGAGTTATCCTGGTCAGTTGTTCCTGTGGGAAATGGAGTCCCAGAGATGCTGATGATCCACAAACCGCTTCCGCCATCAACCACTAGAAACCGTTTTGCTGTACTCATAGGCTAGAATGGTCTTGTAGTACATATGATGTACTTTGCTTGGAGTTTCTGTATCAAGTTGGTTCCTCATCAGCTAACAGTAATCCTGGGGCTGGTGAGCACAAGGGCCATTTTCTAGGAAATTTATATCCCAAAAATCCGGTCCTGACAAAATTGGTATCAGAGCCACGCTGACCATTGGCTAATCCTATCTTAGCCAGGTTGAAAACCTAGGTAAACCAACCCACCAGACCTTAAGCTAACCCCGGCCAAGCTTCTCGTGTAAGATAGCCACACAGTGACCCGACACCTTTTGGCCGTCGGTGCCCAACCTATCAACCTAGCCTGTCGATCACGCGCCAGTGACCAACACCTAAATTGTCTCATTCGCAAGTGTGTGAAGGAAGACTCCGTCCCCTTTTTTCTATAAAAGGGGCACGCAAACCTCAACCCAGCACAACTCAGCCTCTGCCCAAACCAAGCTAAAATGCCAGGACCCATTGTTCACAATGAGACCACAACAACCAACCTTGGAGGTTTCGTGACCGTGCTAGCAAACCTCACCCGCCGTGCCTTCGCGTTAGAAGAGCCCCCAGAATATGTTGTGTACCAAGGGTCCATGAGCGGTGAGAGCCGTCAATTTTGGGCCAATGTACACATCTATGGTGGGGTCTATCACCAGAACGCCCCTACAGGTTCGCCGGAAGGACAACTTCCTTTGAGCCACAGGCCATCCAACTAGCTACTCGAGAGGCTATAGTTCAACTCCGGCACTTGTCGCCCAGAGCTAACTGTCGCTCCTTCTACTACTACCCCAGCCGTGACGGGTATGGTAGACCACCCCAAGTTGCCAACGGAGACCACGAGACAGACCCTGCATTATTACATCTGGTGCGCTATGTAAGTGCACTAGAAGGACTGTTCGATCAGATCACCCTTGATCTAATCGCAGCTCATGGAGAACTAGTTCGCTGAACCCCGGCAAGAAGAGAAGATGAGCCCGATGCCGACAAGCCAGTCATGCTATTCGGACAACCGATCGAGACCTTGAGGTCAGCCCCAGCCATCGACCAAGGTGCTTTGATGACCCCAGAAGTGCTTTGTCGCCTTTTGGGAACACGCTCCAACGGGATTGTGGCCAACAATCCCCGCGATGGTCATCATCACTACCTCGACCCTGCAGTCCCTCAGCCCCCTGCAGCTAACTCCGACGGTGAAACCCGTGGAGAAACCTTGGCGTCCACAAGGCACGCCCGCCTAGATATAAACGAGGTGGACTAAGTCACTCGAGTAGTACCGAGTCTCAGTATGTCCACACCCTGTAATTGTGTGATCATGTATCACATATTGGAATGTTGTCTTCTTGTGCGTCCCTATTTTAAATTGTAGCCATGCATGAGTGCATTGGTGTATGGCTGCATTTTTAATTCCGGATGTAGCTACCAAAAACCAACCCCGACGGCACCCACAGTAATGCGCCGCTTTTGCGAGATGTGTGTATCTGTGGCTTTGACCCCGATCCCATAGAGCATAACTGACAAACTAGTTGCCCTTCACCGCGGTAAATAACCTAGCCCAGTTGCTATATAAAAGGCCACCTCGTGACCTTGTCAAGTACCCCTCACCTTGGGCACAACCCTCACAGCCATTTCTTGCCATGCCGAGCCCTAGCATTTATCCAAGGACCCCCGAGGCAACCCCAGGTAGTTTTGTTAAAATATTGTGGGACTTTACCTGCAGTACCATGGGTTCTACCCAGCCACCCCAGTACGAGCTGCTCAAATCGAGAATCACCTCATCCACCTTGAAATATTGGGCAGTAGTGCACATCCCTCCCGTAAACTCAAACCAAGACCCAACAGAAGTCTCCTTCGTGGGGAAATCTATGCCGACTCCGCAGATGGCCATAGAAGCGGCTACACACGAAGCGCTTGTTCGCCTTCGATTCGCGGTACCGTATGCCAGCGAACGAGGGTATTTTTACTTTCCGAGCCATGCAGCACCCGGGGAAGTAGCATCTTTTCCCGGTGGACGAATTGAGAGAGACCCGGTATTGGCCAACCTTGCCCAGTACGTCATCGTGCAAGGATGTCTGACCCAGCGGATAACGGGTTATCTTCAGAGCCTCGCTGATTTAAATCCTCAGATCGCCATCGGCAGACCGCTGAGACCCGGCTAGGAGAGACGCGTCCATCGGCTAATCAATCCGCTTCCCCCGATAGAGGAGGAGTGTGGCCCAGTGCCAGAGACGTTTTCTCAGGACCCTGTCCTCTTACCGTTTTCATTGTAAACGTCATGGCTATGTTTATTTATGTGTTGCAGCTTATGCGTTGTACCCAAGTTCATGCTATGAGCAAACTGTTCGGTTTCAGCTGACATGAGCTATGTTTTTAAGAAAATGACCATTAGCAAATATCGAGGACGAGATTTTTCTTAAGGGGGGTAGTGTTGTGACACCCCCAAAATTTCAACTTGTTTTATTAATTAAAATTTTAACAGGAAACTTAAACTTTTATTTTTTGGATTTTCTTTTGATTTTAGAGCCATTCTTTTCCTTATTATTATGGAGTTTTTTTACCCCAAGTGAAAACTTTCCAAATATATTATTGGACTTGTTTGCCCCTTTCAAGAAAAACATTCCCATTATCAGTGGATTTATTTGCATAACTATTTCTCTCTGAGCTTTATTCCTTAAAGTGGTTTTTCATTAGTTTTGGAGCTCTTTTTGAACTACAACCATTTGATAAATTTATCTAAAATTCCAACCAAAATTTGGAGATGTCATGTGATGTTTTTAAATCACTTTCATGAAAAAATATATTTCATTCATTGGATATTTTGAGCTCTTCCCTTTTTTTCAAATCTGGTCTAGTGGGCAATTTTGCACTACAACCAATTTAAATATTTAAACCTCAGTTTCATTCTGGTCCAACTTGATGATTTGTACTACAACCCTAATCATTCTTGCTCTAGCAGCCATGAGCTTTTTCCTACTTAAAGAACACCCTACTAAACCCTTAAGTCCAGGAGAGTAGACCCATTGGAGTAATTTTAGTCCATGAAACTATGCCCTTTTCTTTCTGTCTAGAATTGGTTTTCTCAAGAACTTGCACTAACAAGTTCTTGCTTTTGACAAACTAACCTTACCACCCTCTGTATCATCTAAAGAGACACTGGTCTGGAGCTTTTGGCCACCCCAAGAGTTGCCTAGATGCACAAGGCATTCTGTCAAACACCTTGAGTGCATGCATAGTTTTGGCATGATCTTTAGTCTGCATTATGGACTTGACCCCCTGACCCAACCAACATGTCCACTAAGCTCCTAGCTAACCCTAACCCAGGCCTACTAATCCCCAGCCTCATCCTAATCCTCTACCACGCTCTGGCATTGCGTCGAGCACGTAACGTGCGTGCGCTAGGCGTGCCCAGAGCGCACGTTTTGCACGCGCGCGCACCAAGTCGCCGCGTCCCCACTACCGCCTCCCCGCGCTTGTTCTGGCCACCCCACTCGCAGCCAACACGCCCGCCCCCTCCCTCGCCGCAGAGTCGTCCCTGGAGCCCTATAGCACCGCCGTCAGGTCGGCCATGGCGGCTAGCGGCCGGCCACAGCAGCCTCTGCCGCGGATGGCGCCGCCCGAGCCACCCTCGCTCGCCAGCTGCCCCCTGGAGCAGCTCAAGCTTATCCGCAAGCTCGTCCCCTAGCGCACGTCGCCGCCACGTCGCCCTGCAACTACAGAACGGTGGTCGCCGACGATCCTATCCACGGCCGCCTCGGAACCGACCTCGTTGCACTATAAAAGGACCCCCGAGCTTGCCCAGGCCCTCAGGAAACCTCAAGCCAACCCTATGGAGCTCCCCTAGCTCGCAATCGAAGGCGGGAGGCCGTCTACCCCATCTCCGGCCGGTACAGCCACCGCCGCCCTCCGGTCCATTCAGTCGCAACCAGAGCCTCCCCCACCCCTCCAGAGCAACCGTCCTCTTCCCCTCGATCTTATGGAGCCGCCCAAGCCCTTAGCTGCGACGGGGAACCACCGTAGCCCAGAACCCCAATTCCACCCGAAGCTTCCTCCGCCGCGGAGCTCGCCGCCGGCGACTCCCTCCACCCCCGCCGACCCAACAACCACCGGGAGGACCGCCCCGATCTGGCGGATCCATCCCTGCCCTTGGATCCCCGTGGGGAGCCGCCGTTTGTCGGCGGCGATCGCCAGAGCCCTGCATCGGCTCGGACACAGGAAGAAGGTGGCGGGGAACGACTGGTCAAACCTGACCAGTGGGCCCCCTAGACCCACTGTCAGTGACCCCGAGCCGGCCCACGTGTTTTATGTGAAAACGCAAACGACCAAAGTACGTCTCCTCTAACCGAAAGCGTATTCTTATTTGAAACATTTTCTTTTTCTGTTTTATTTTAAAAACAAAGTTTGACTGAAACTTTGACTGGCTATATCTTTTTAAATAAAACTCCAAATGAGTTGATTCTTTTTCCTACCTCTCTCAAATATCACCTAGTTTATTTTAAGATTTATTTCAAAAATAATTGGGACAACTTTTTGTACTATTTTTAAAGTATGTGTTATTTGAATATTTCTTTTAAATAGGAATTTGGAGGGGAGATTATAACTTGCAAAAGTTTTGGAGGGCACCTCACCTCTCCACACCTTGAAGGCAAGCATTTTGAACCCTGGCATAATATTGTCTTGCGTTGTTGATACGGTTGCAACCCCATCTTGTCTCGGAGATTTCCTTATTCTATGCGATGATACGATCATAATCATAGTGCATATAGATGATTTCATGCTGTTGGCATTTGATATGTTTGTGATAGAAATCCCCCTCATATGCCTCTCATGCCTACCGGGAAGGATCCAGGGAAAGCCTCTGTCTTGGGTAGACACGAGCTTGTCCCTTGTCGAGACGATTATGATCGGTGGGGCATGGGGAGGTATGATGAGTGGTGGTTCTGTCTGATGGATGTGAAATATAATTCTTGAGCTAACCATGCAGGAATGCTTAAACCTCCTGAGTCAGCTGTAGATCGAGTCTTGTTCCAGTAACCCCCATACTTGTTTCGTGCTGCCACTTGTCCCTACTGTAGGTAGGGTACGGTTCAGTAAGTAGTGAACCCCTGTCCTAGAACACACCGTACAGAGAGGCCATGGTGGAAGATACCGGCTGCATCTGGTAGGCATGCCACCTGGTCCGGGGGCATGGGTGTTTCCGGTTGGGACCGAGAGGGGGCACCCCTTAGAGCGCGTGATATAAGTTTGATCCCATGCTAAGCGAGGTTGTAGCCTCCCCACTTAGAGTTTCACTTGACAGGTGTCGTGGGTGATCCCAGACACCGGTAAGTTAAGCTGGTGTGTGCGGCCAGGTGTGTTTTCGAATGAAAGACCGTAGATGGAATTAGTCCCGGTGGACTAAAGGAATCCGTTGCTAGTGGGTAAAGAGTACACCCTCTGCAGAGATATTATACCTATTCGAATAGCCGTGTCCATGGTTAAGGACTACAGTCTGGGATGGGTCAAGTGTCGGTCTTAGTGTTGGTCTTCAGAGGGAAAAACTACTAAACCAGAACATTGATTATGACCTGTGACATATGATGATTATGATTATTATTATTGTGGCCTAATCAATTGTATTATTTGAAATTAATGAGTATCCCTGGGACGGTTCTACCTCCTGGATATTCACTGTGATTATTTTTATATAAGCCCTTTATGTGGTGTCGCACAGACGCCGACTGTGGCATGCTTGTTATTCCTTTTATATATAATCCCTTTATGTGGTGTCCCTAAAACGCCCGACTGAGGCATGCTTCATATTATTATCCTTTCGAGGCGTCGCTTCAGACACCCGATCGGTGCTTTCCATTTCTACTCCCTGATTGTTTACTCATGTTTTATTTGAATGATCTGCTTGCATGCATCATGAACCTTATTTCATAACTGATGAAGTGATCATAGAATATTTCAAAACATGATTATCAGTGGCTATATTATACCTGTGTTCTTAATGTTTGCGAGTACATTCAAAGTACTCACTGGCTTGTCCCTGGCTATTGTCTTGGCCAGATTTCTTGCGTGGAGAGGAGTGTTGTGATGACAGCCCCGGAACCTACGCAATGGTGTTAGCAGCCTCGCGAAGATAGGAGTTATCCTGGTCAGCTGTTCCTGTGGGAAATGGAGTCCCATAAACGCTGATGATCCGCAAACCGCTTCCGCCATCAACCACTAGAAACCTTTTTGCTGTACTCATAGGCCAGAATGGTCTTG
The DNA here is from genome assembly GCF_003073215.2 of Triticum urartu. Classification (NCBI taxonomy): domain Eukaryota; kingdom Viridiplantae; phylum Streptophyta; class Magnoliopsida; order Poales; family Poaceae; genus Triticum; species Triticum urartu. Next base: position 141,587,818 of record NC_053027.1, on the reverse strand, counting down.
TACTACATATGATGTACTTTGCTTGGAGTTTCTGTATCAAGATGGTGCCTCATCAGCTAACAGTAATCCTAGGGCTGGTGAGCACAAGGGCCATTTTCTGGGAAATTTATATCCCGAAAATCCAGTCCTGACAAACATGGTATCAGATCCAGGCTGACCATTGGCTAATCCTATCTTAGCCAGGTCGAAAACCTAGGTAAATCAACCCACCAGACCTTAACCTAAACCCGGCCAAGCTTCTCGTGTAAGATAGCCACACAGTGACCCGACACCTTTTTCGCAGTCGGTGCCCAACCTATCAACCTAGCCTGTCGATCACGCGCCAGTGACCGACACCTAAATTGTCACATTCGCAAGCATGCGAAGGAAGACTCTGTTCCCTTTTTCTATAAAAAGGGGCACGCAAACCTCAACCCAACACAGCTCAGCCTCTGCCCAAACCAAGCTAAATGCCAGGACCCATTGTTCACAATGAGACCACAACAACCAACCTTGGAGGCTTCGTGACCATGCTAGCAAACCTCACCCGCCGTGCCTTCGCGTTAGAAGAGCCCCTAGAATATGTTGTGTACCAAGGGTCCATGAGCGGTGAGAGCCATCAATTCTGGGCCACTGTACACGTCTATGGTAGGGGTTTATCGCTAGAACGCCCCTACAGGTTCACCGGAAGGACAACTTCCTTTGAGCCACAGGCCATCCAACTAGCTGCTCGAGAGGCTATAGTTCAACTCCGGCACTTGTCGCCCAGAGTTAACTGTCGCTCCTTCTACTACTACCCCAGCTGTGACGGGTATGGTAGGCCACCCCAAGTCGCCAACGGAGATCATGAGACGGATCCTGCATTATTGCATCTGGTGCGCTATGTAAGTGCACTAGAGGAACTGTTCGATCAAATCACCCTTGATCTGATCGCAGCTCGTGGAGAACTGATCCGCCGAGCCCCGGCAAGAAGAGAATATGAGCCCGACACCGACAGCCCAGTCATGCTGTTCGGACATCCGATCGAGTCCTTAAGGTCTGCCCCAGCCATCGACCATAATATGTTGATGTTCCCAGAAGTGCTTCGTCGCCTTTTGGGAACACACTCCAGCGGGATTGTGGCCAACAACCCCCGCGATGGTCATCATCGCTACCCCGACCCTGCAGCACATCAACCCCCTCCAGCTAACCCCGATGGTGAAAACCGTGGAGAAGCCTCGGCGTCCACAAGGCAAGCCCGCTTGGACATAAACGAGGTAGACTAAGTCACTCGAGTAGTACCGAGTCTTAGTATACCCCACGCCCTGTAATTGTGTGATCATGTATCGCCATATTGGAATGTTATCTGCTTGTGTGTCCCTATTTTAAATTATAGCCATGCATGAGTGCATTGGTGTACGGCTGCATTTTTAATTCCGGGCGTAGCTACCAAAAACCAACCCCGGCGGCACCCATAGTAATGCGCCTCTTTTGCGAGATGTGTGTATCTGTGGCTTTGACCCCCGATCCCATAGAGCAGAACCGACAAACTAGTTGCCCTTCACCGCGGTAAGTAACCTAGCCCAGCTGCTATATAAAAGGCCACCTCGTGACCTTGTCAAGTAACCCTCACCTTAGCACAACCCTCACAGCCATTTCTTGCCATGCCGAGCCCTAGCATTTATCTGAGGACCCCCAAGGCAACCCCAGGTAGTTTTGTTAAAATATTGTGGGACTTTACCTGCAGTACCATGGGTTCTACCCAGCCACCCCAGTACGAGCTGCTCAAATCGAGAATCACCTCATCCACCTCGAAATATTGGGCAGTAGTGCACATCCCTCCCGTAAACTCAAACCAAGACCCAACAGAAGTCTCCTTCATGGGGAAATCTATGCCGACTCCGCAGATGGCCATAGAAGCGGCTGCACACGAAGCGCTTGTTCGCCTTCGATTCGCGGTACCCTATGCCAGCGAACGAGGGTATTATTATTTTCCGAGCCGTGCAGCACCCAGGGAAGTAGCATCTTTTCCCGGTGGACAAATTGAGAGAGACCCGGTACTGGCCAACCTTGCCCAGTACGTCATCGCGCAAGAGCGTCTGACCCAGCGGATAATGGGTTACCTTCAGAGCCTCGCTGATTTAAATCCTCAGATCACCATCGGCAGACCGCTGAGACCCGGCCAGGAGAGACGCGTCCATCGGCTAATCAATCTGCTTCCCCCGATAGAAGAAGAGTGTGCCCCAGTACCAGAGACGTTTTCTCGGTACCCTATAGTTTTACCGTTTTCATTATAAACATCATGGCTATGTTTATTTACGTGTTGCAGCTTATGCGTTGTACCCAAGTTCATGCTATGAGTAAACTGTTCGGTTTCAGCTGACATGAGCTATGTTTTTAAAAACGACCCTTATTGTCTGGGATGGGTCAAGTGTCGGTCTTAGTGTCGGTCTTCGGAGGGAAAAACTACTAAACCAGAACATTGATTATGACCTATAACATATGATGATTATGATTATTATTATTGTGGACTAATCAATTGTATTATTTGAAATTAATGAGTATCCCTGGGACGGTTCTGCCTCCTGGATATTCACTGTGATTATTTTTATATAAGCCCTTTATGTGGTGTCGCACACACGCCCGACTGTGGCATGCTTGTTATTCCTTTTATATATAAGCCCTTTATGTGGTGTCGCTCAGACGCCCGACTGAGGCATGCTTCATATTATTATCCTTTTGAGGCATCGCTTCAGACACCCGATCGGTGCTTTCCATTTCTACTCCCTGATTGTTTACTCATGTTTTATTTGAATGATCTGCTTGCGTGCATCATGAACCTTATTTCATAACTGATGAAGTGATCATAGAATATTTCAAAACATGATTATCAGTGGCTATATTATACCTGTGTTCTTAATGTTTGCGAGTACATTCAAAGTACTCACTGGCTTGTCCCTGGCTATTGTCTTGGCCAGATTTCTTGCGTGGAGAGGAGCGTTGTGATGACAGCCCCGGAACCTACACAATGGTGATAGCAGCCTCGCGAAGATAGGAGTTATCCTGGTCAGCTGTTCCTGTGGGAAATGTAGTCCCATAGATGCTGATGATCCGCAAACCGCTTCCGCCATCAACCACTAGAAACCTTTTTGCTGTACTCATAGGCCAGAATGGTCTTGTACTACATATGATGTACTTTGCTTGGAGTTTCTGTATCAAGATGGTGCCTCATCAGCTAACAGTAATCCTGGGGCTGGTGAGCACAAGGGCCATTTTCTGGGAAATTTATATCCCGAAAATCCGGTCCTGACAGGCGAGAGCGGCTCGGCACTCAGCACAGGCTCGACGAGCATCGGCCATGGAGATAGTGGTGCCGCGGCGAGTCGATCGATAGAAGAGAAGCCTCGACACACCCCTACCAAGCACGCCAAATGTCGGATTCGGGGTTCCGCAGACCCTTAAGAGGTACGAACTCTAGGGTGCATGTGAAGAACTCCCTCTTCCCAGTCTGCCTGCTCAACGATTCCATGGCCTAGCTCGACGAACCCAAGGGACAAGGGACACGGCAGTTTATCCTGGTTCGAGCCACCTTGCGGTGTAATACCCTACTCCATCTTTGTGGTGGATTGCCTCGAGGGGCTGAGGATGCACTAGTACAGTGGATGAACAGCCTCAAGAGGTGAGGTGTTCTTGAGCTCGATGAGCTGGTGAGGTGGTTCGGGGGGAATTGATCCTCTCCCTATGGTGGTGGCTAAGTCCTATATATAGTGGCCTTGGTCCTCTTCCCAAATGTAGGTGGGAAGGGATCCCACAACAGCCAAATTCAAAGAGAGACAACTAGTACAAGTTATCTTGACAAAAGTAGTCTTCCCCTGCAAAAGACTCTGGTGGTAATGCTGAAGTGGGCTCCGCGATGAACTCCAGGACCTCGCGAGCCCTGGCCCTGGTCTTGGTGTCGTCCACCTCGCGAGCCCTGGCCCCTCACGAGGGTCTTAAGTTGTTGTTCCAGAAGTTGGGTCGTACCGGGCCTGTTGGTTGAGCCACGTCGTGGGCCGTAGGCAGGCAAGTCTAGGCACCCCCATTCCCAGGACGCCGACAATCATAACCGCATTGATTTCCGGCAACAATCCAAGAGTAATGTTGATTAGCATTATTGAAAACTTGTTGGATTATATCTAGAATGGGGACTTCCTTTTTAAGATTCTCATCAAAGATTTTATTATCCCCAAGAAAATGTCTTAACGCATAATCACTATTGTAAAGAATTTCATCTATTACGGGCTTTTCATGATTCATACCATAAAAATCAAAGATTTCCCTAGCTTCCCATATCATATAGTCAAACTCATTCATTAGAACGAGAGTGGACAACTTTTTAGCCTTATGATTCATTATAACGGGGAGCTCAAAAAAAAATCTTTGCAAAGTAGGATGTGTATAGATAAATTTACTTTCAAGTTTCAGAACTAGTGTTGAAATAGCATCCGCATAGGATCTAGTAGTTCTAAGTATAGGAGCATCATCAAGACTTAGATTTCCCATACAATTGAAACATTCTTGGATATGTTCCTTTCCCATAACATTCCATTGCCCCAAGATAAAAGTTTTAGCATCCAGATTGCTTGTACGTCCAATCTTAGGAGTTAGGCCATCATCTGTTGGTGCCATACCGAAATCACTCATGGTTGCAAGCAAATGATAGATCCGACAAGAAAACAGTGAATGAAAATGAGGGAGAATAAAACGACAAATTTTTGTGAAGTGGGGGAGATGACAATGAGAGGAAAATGGCAAATAATGTAAATTGCGAGGAGATGACATTTGTGATTAGGAACCTGGTATATGTTGAAGATCCTCCCCAACAATGGCGCCAGAAATTCCTTTTGATGTAGCTTGAAGCTACATCAGTATTTCACCATAGAGGAAGGGATGATGCAGCACAGTGATGGTAGGTATTTCCCTTAGTGATGAAACCAAGGTTATCGAGCCAGTAGGAGAACCAAGCAACAACACGTAAACAACACTTGCACACAAATAACAAATACTCACAACCCGACGTATTAAAGGGGTTGTCAATCCCTTTCGGGAAACGGCACCAGAAATTGGCAAACGGACATGGAGAAATTGTAGTAGATTGATAGATCAAACGCCAAATAAAATAAATAACAATAAATTGCAGCAACGTATTTTTGTATTTTTGGTTTAATAGATCTGAAAATAAAAGGAAAATAAAATAGATCGCAAAGGCAAATAATATGAGAAAGAGACCCGGGGGCCATAGGTTTCACTAGTGGCTTCTCTCGAGAAAAATAGCAAATGGTGAGTAAAGGAATTACTATTGGGAAATTGATAGAACTTCAAATAATCATGACGATATCCAGGCAATGATCATTCTATGGGCATCATGTCCAAGATTAGTAGACCGACTCTGTAACACCTCGGATGTAACTTTCCCAATTTGTACTCCAACTCTTGCCATTTTCGGCTTTAAGTTATTTTAATTTCTCGGGTTCGGGATTTTTTTGTCTCCATGTGTTGTTGTCATTGTCATGCATCTCATATCATGTCATCATGTGCATTGCTTTTGCATACGTGTTCGTCTCATGCATTCGAGCATTTTCCCCGTTGTCCGTTTTGCATTCCGGCGCTTCGTTCTCCTCCGGTGGTCAATTCTACCTTTCTTTCGTGTGTGGGGATTAAACATTTCCGGATTGGACCGAGACTTGCCAAGCGGCCTTGGTTTACTACCGGTAGACCGCCTGTCAAGTTTCGTATCATTTGGACTTCGTTTGATATTCCAACGGTTAACCGAGGGACCGAAAAGGCCTCGTGTGTGTTGCAGCCCAACACCTTTCCAATTTGGCCCAAAACCCACCTAAACCCTCTCCATCGTCTAGAGCGTTTGATCACGATCGCGTGGCCGAAAACCGCACCTCATTTGGACTCTCCTAGCTCCCTCTATGCCTATTTATAGCCCCTCCTCCGAAAATCCGGATCCCCCTCGCCCAAAACCCTAGCCCTTTCTTCCTCCGCGCGCCGGACGTGTCCACCGGTGCAGGACAAAGTTGCCGCAGCCAGCCACCGAGCGCCATGTGGCAGCCCCTCGCCCCCGCGCAGTGCGGCTCGCCAGAGCCCGCTTCGGGCCCCCGAGCCCGTTCCCCGCGCCGCCGCCCTTCGCCTCCTCCTCTCCGCCTGGGAGCCGCCGCCCGACCCGGCCATCCTCGCCCGACGCCACTCCGCCGCCACCGCGCCCCGCCGGCCGGAGTAGAGCGCCGCCGCCGACGCGCCTCGCCGCCCGCACCTCCTCCGTCGTCGCCGCGCCTCCCCGCCGCCTCTCCGACTCGCCGGCGACCGGATCCGGCGAGATCCGGCCGCGGGAGAGCCGGATCCGCCGCCGCCGACCCCGGCCGCCGCCGTCCTCGTCGTCTCCGGCGAGCAGCGCCGCCGCCTCGTTTTGCGTGCCCCGGTCAAACCCTAGATCCGGAGGTGTTTTTTTTCTTCCAAGTCCCAAAAATTCTAGATCCAAGTGCTCATGTTCATAGCCTCGTAACTTTGCATCCGTAGCTCCTATTTCGGCATATAGCATATCAAAATGTTCAGCTCAGAGAGTACATCATTTCAATCCATTGCATCATTTCCATTTGAGTTCATCTTGATGCCCGAAATGCTGTTAGAAGAGGGCTACTTGAGTTAATTGTCAGATCTGTTACTCCATTTAGCTTTTTGTCATTTTTGCCATGATTATTGTGTGCATGATATGCCCATGAGTTCTACATATGTTTTGTTAAGGGTTTTGTCATCTTTCCAGAGGTGCAACCCATGTATTTTTTTGATGTGTGTGGTGACTAGCACAAGCTTGCAAAGTGGTGCACTTGTTAATTCTGATTTTAGGGACTTAGCAATTCCACATCCTTGAGCTGTTTATCTCATGATGCCATATGTTCATGTTGTTTCCTAGTGATCCGTGCCTCTTTTGAGGATGATCAATAAGGATGTTTTGTTAATCTTGTAGTGATCTATCCATCCATGTCTTTGTTTGCAATTATGGAGCACCCTAGCTTGAGTTAATCAAGCTCTACTTTTGTTACTTTGTGAATCTGGGCAGATTGTCAACTTGTTTGCAATTTTGCCGATGATGTTGTAGTTGATCCGTGCATGATATGCTATTGTTCTTGCCATTTATAGCTTGTATTTTGTGTATTATTAATGGGTGTATGCTTGACTTGTCATGACTTGCACCGTAGTGAGTGCATCGAGCTCGTAAACATGCCTACTTGAGATATGTTTCAGTATGTGCCAGTTTTCACTAAGTCTGAAAACTGATTATGTTTTTGCTATGTTCACATGCTTGCAATTGTATTTTCTGATCCATTTTGGCTTAAGGTCACTAAGGGACTTTTGTTAAGCTCTTTGAGTAGCTCCATGCCATGCTTTACTCTGCCATGTTCAGGTCCTGTAGCATGTAGTTTTGTTGCTCCGAAGAGGGCTATCTGATCTGAAATTCCAGACAAGTGTTAATTTCACTAAGTCTGAGATCTGTTTGCCATATGCAGTTTTGCCATGTTTGTTTTGAACCTGTTAATGGATGATTTGGCCATAGCTCAGTGATAGACTTTTGTTAAGCATCTTGAATGCATCCCTGCCATGTATTTTGTTGTCTTGTTTGGGTGATGTAGCATGTTCATCTCATTGCATTTAGATGGCTACTTGCTGTAAATCGCAGACCGTGGTCATTTTTGAATCGCTTGCCATTTCTAAACCGTAACTCCGATTCCGGCGTTCTTTATATCGTTTTCAAGAGATTTCATATCATCTTTCTAGTGGCACACTTGGATTTCCATGTTGAAGCCAGGTTCAGGCTTCCCTTGTCAAATCTTGCATATGCATCCCGCATCGCATCCCGCATAGCATATCATCATCGCATCATATTGTTTGAGTCTTGCACGTGGTTGATTGTGTCCTTGTTGCTTGTTTGTCTTGTTTGGGTAGAGCCGGGAGACAAGTTCGCTAATGAGGAGCCCATTGAGTTTGCTTTCGAGGATCCAGCCAACTCTGACAACTTTGCAGGCAAGATGATCATACCCTCGAAATCACTACTATCTTTGCTTTGCTAGATGCTCGCTCTTTTGCTATGCCAATGCTACGATGCCTACCACTTGCTTTCAAGCCTCCCAAATTGCCATGTCAAACCTCTAACCCACCTTGTCCTAGAAAACCGTTGATTGGCTATGTTACCGCTTTGCTCAGCCCCTCTTATAGCATTGCTAGTTGCAGATGAAGATTGGAGGCGTTCCTTGTTGGAACATTTATTTACTTTTGGGATATCATTATATTATCTTGTTATCTTAATGCATCTATATACTTGGTAAAGGGTGGAAGGCTCGGCCTCTCGCCTAGTGTTTTGTTCCACTCTTGCCGCCCTAGTTTCCGTCATATCGGTGTTATGTTCCCGGATTTTGCGTTCCTTACGCGGTTGGGTTATAATGGGAACCCCTTGATAGTTCGCCTTGATTAAAGCTTTTCCAGCAATGCCCAACCTTGGTTTTACCATTTTCCACCTATCCTCTTTTTTCCCTTGGGTTTCCGGAGCCCGAGGGTCATCTTATTTTAAAGCCCCCCGGGCCAGTGCTCCTCTGAGTGTTGGTCCAACCTAGAGCCCCTTGCAGCGCCACCTCGGGGAAACTTGAGGGCTCGTTTTAGTTGTACGGATTGCTTATCCGATTGTGCCCTGAGAAAGAGATATGTGCAGCTCCTATCGGGATTTGTCGGCACATTCGGGCGGTGTTGTTGGTCTTGTTTTAACCTGTCGAAGTGTCTTGAATAACCGAGATACCGAGCCTGATCGGAACGTCTTGGGAGGAGGTCTATTCCTTCGTTGACCGTGAGAGCTTGTCATGGGCTAAGTTGGGACTCCCCTGCAGGGATTGAACTTTCGAAAGCCGTGCCTGCGGTTATGGGCAGATGGAAATTTGTTAATGTCCGGTTGTAGATAACTTGAACCTTAACTTAATTAAAATGAATCAACTGAGTGTGTTACCGTGATGGCCTCTTCTCGGCGGAGTCCGGGAAGTGGACACGGTGTTGGAGTAATGTTTGCGCAGGTTGCTCTCTAGTTTCTCGCTCGCGCTTTGCCTCCTCTTCTCGCTCTCTTTTGCAAACAGGATAGCCACCATATTTGCTAGTCGCTTGCTGCAGCTCCACATATATTTTACCTTGCCTTACCTATAAGCTTAAATAGTCTTGATCGCGAGGGTGCGAGATTGCTGAGTCCCTGTGGCTCACAGATTACTATTACACCAGATGCAGGGCCTGATGATTCCGCTCCAGGTGACGCGCTCGAGCTCAAGTGGGAGTTCGACGAAGACTCTCAATGTTACTATGTTTCCTTTCCTGATGATCAGTAGTGGTGCCCAGTTGGGGGTGATCGGGACCGTGTCGCATGTTGGGTTCTCTTTTATTTTGGCGTCGTAGTCGGGCCATGAGTGTTTGGATGATGTAATGTTATTTATGTACTTGATTGACGTGGCGAGTGTAAGCCAACTATGTTATCTCCCCTTTTATTATCATATTACATGGGATATGGTGAAGATTGCCTAACTTGCGACATATGCCTTCAATGCGATTATGTCTCTAAGTCGTGCCTCGACACGTGGGAGCTATAGTCGCATCGAGGGTGTTACAAGTTGGTAATCAGAGCCTTCCCCGACCTTAGGAGCCCCATTGCTTGATCGTTATTAGCGGCCGAGTTCTGTCTAGAAATAAATGTTTTGAGTCATTTAGGAATTATATATCGGAGAATTTAGGAATTCTTTTTACTTCCCAGTCTCCTCATCGCTCTGGTAAGGCATCCTGACGTAGAGTTTTGACTATTCTCTTCTCAAATTTCACTAAAAAAAATTTTAGGATCACGCGGGTATCTTGGAATCGTTCCGATGGTTTTATGATGAGAACGTTGTCTTGGTGCCTCCTGTCAGGGGTTTAGTGGAAGTGTCCCGGGGAGTTGAGCTCTGAGGTGTTGTCATCATAATTTTATCGTTGCAGTTCTAAAATACCTGAGTTTAGTACGCCGACATCAAAAATCTCTTTTATGCAGTTCGTTGGTGAGATAACCTCGACGCCACCCAGTACTGGGGCGGGAGTTCGGGAGTATCGCCATAACTTGTATAACGGATGCTTTTCGAAGGTTGAGGTAGATGGTTTCCGAAGGTTTCTTGGTTATGTGTTGAAGGATGGATACAGCTGGATGTAGGATTTGCTAGTTTGGGTGAGATATTATGCTTCCCATGTATCCCCAACACCTGATTGCATAACCGGAAAGGTTCGGGAGTTTCATAGGTGGGAATTCTTGTAGCTCTAGCTCTTCTTCCACGGATATTGGTTTGAGATTGGGATTTCTTACCGATTATTCGTTCTTGATCCGTACCTTGTTGATTTATTTCTCTACCTTAATTCTACGTGGCTTCTCAATTTATGGATATGTGACCATTTCAAGAGGAATGCATTCGTTCATTCTGTTCGGATGTGAAGACTATATGTTGCAATTTTCATTCCGTTGGATTCAGCTTCAATATTTGTCTATCAATGTGCTAATGGATGTCAACCTCTTCAGGATGGCTCCTCCAATGCGCACGACTCCGAATCCTGATCCGCCACCACCTCCACCTCCTCCGGAGGCATGGCAAGCTGTGATGGCCGCAACCAATGCAAACACACAGTTGATCATGCAAATTCTCCAAGAGCGCAATCAAGGCAACCAAGGGAATCAAGGCAACAATCAGAATCACTTTGCTACACTCAACTAGTTCCTCGCTAATGGGCCAAAGACTTTCAGCAATTGTGTTGAGGCAACCGATGCTGACGATTGGCTAGTGGATCTGTGCAAGCATTTCGAGTGCAGTAACGTCAGGCCTGAGGACTTTGTTAAGTTCGCTTCCTTCCAACTCAAAGATCAAGCTACAGAATGGTTCCAGCAGTACAAGGATTCCAGAGGTGGACGTGTTATCACCTGGGATGAATTTCGTCGAGATTTCCGAGCTCATCATATTCCGCAGAGCGTGGTTGAAAGCAAGCGTGAGGAATTCCGCAATCTGAAGCAAGGCTCTTTGTCTGTCTATGACTACAACAAGTTGTTCCAGAAGCTAGCCCGCTTTGCCAAGCAGGACGTCCCTGATGAGAAGAGCATGATATATCAGTTCAGGGGTGGTCTCAGATAAGATATCCAGCTCGCTCTTGTTCTCTTTGAGCCCTTGAGATACGATGAGTTCTACAACATGGCACTGAAGCAAGAGGCTGCTCAGCTGAGGTGTGATGCTTCCAAGAAGCGAGTCAGAGATGTTACTCCTTCTTCCTCTACTCAAGTGGCCAAGAAGCAGAAGTATTGGCTTCCTCCTCCTCCGTTCCATCAGCCGTATCAGCAGAAGAGCAAAGGTGGCAGTGGATCTTCCCACCCACCCAACCCTGGCTTTCAGAACAAGACTTCGTCTCAAGCTCCAAGATCGAGTGCTCCGTATCACTGTCTGCTTTCAGAGGTCACGTGCAACAAGTGCCAACAAAAGGGTCACTATGCCAACAAGTGTTTCAACCAGAGGCGTCTTCCTCCTCCTCCTCCTGTCAGATCGGCAAGTACAGCTGTGGTCAAGCATAACCCCAAGCATGCCAAGGTCAACTTGATGAATGCAGCTCAGGCAGAGGATTCGTCAGATGTGATCATGGGTAACCTTCCTGTTAACGATGTTCCAGCAAAAGTACTTTTTGACACTGGTGCATCGCATTGTTTCATGTCGAGACCTTGTGCATCTAAGCATGATTTTGTTACTCAAGTGTTGCCGAAACCGTTGGCTATTGTCTCTCCGGCCCGTCAAATGACATCTCGAGTATGCATTACGGATGTTACTATCACGTTGGGTGACTATAAGTTCTTGTCCTCTCCAAATGTTCTTGGTGACTCGGATATTGATCTTATTCTCGGAATGGATTGGCTTTCTAAGCACAAGGCTCAGCTTGATTGTGCAGCCAGGCAGATTCAATTGACTCATTCGTCTGAGGATGTAATTGTCTTTGCCGCTCGTGATGATACTATCCGTCTGTTTTCTCTCAATGAGAAGGGTGAACTCGATTCCATCTCGCAAATTCCAGTCGTTTGCGAATATCAAGACGTCTTTCTAGAAGAGCTTCCAGGAATGCCTCCGCACCGGACAGTTGAATTCGTTATTGATCTTGAGCCTGGTACGGAACCTGTGTGCAAGCGTCCTTACAATCTCGGACCTGAAGAGTTGAAGGAGCTGAAGAAGCAACTAGATATTCAAGAGAAAATGGGTCTCATCCGGCCTAGTTCTTCCCTGTGGGGTTGTGGTGTTCTTTTTGTGAAGAAGAAGGATGGAACGGACCGACTTTGTGTTGATTACCGTCCATTGAACAAGAAGACCATCAAGAACAAATATCCACTTCCCAACATCAATGAGCTGTTCAAACAACTCAAAGGTGCCCAAGTATTCTCCAAGCTTGATCTCCGTATGGGTTATCATCAGATTCGAATCCGTGAGCAAGATATTCCCAAGACGGCTTTCAGGACAAGCTATGGTTCATATGAATACATTGTCATGTCTTTTGGCCTCGTCAACGCTCCTCCGACGTTCTCTCGCATGATGAACTTCATCTTCAACGCCTACACCAATGACTTCGTTTTGGTCTATCTCGACGACATTCTGGTTTTCTCCAAGAACAAGGAAGATCATACCAAGCACTTGCGTTTGGTTCTTGATAAGCTCAGGGAACATCAGTTCTACGCCAAGTTCTCCAAGTGCGAATTTTGGCTCGATGAGGTTCTTTATCTTGGTCATATCATCTCTGCCAAGGGCATTGCCGTGAATCCTGAGAAGGTGTCTGCAATTTTGAATTGGGAACCTCCTCAGAACGTGAAGCAACTCCGTAGCTTCCTCGGTCTCGCAAGCTATTGCCGAAGATTTGTTGAAAACTTTTCTAAGATCGTGAAGCCTCTCTCTAATCTTCTCCAAAAGCACGTCAAGTACGTTTGGTCTCCGGAGTGTGACATTGCTTTCAACACTTTGAAAGAGAAATTGATCACTGCTCCAGTTCTGACTCCGCCTGATGAATCCAAGTCGTACGAGGTCTTTTGTGATGCCTCTCTCCAAGGTCTTGGCGCAGTATTGATGCAAGAGAAGAAAGTTGTTGCTTATACATCTCGCCAGTTGAAGCCTAATGAGAAGAACTACCCCACTCATGATCTCGAGTTGGCGGCAGTTGTGCATGCTCTTTTGACTTGGAGACATCTCTTATTGGGAAGAAAAGTGGACATTTTCACTGATCACAAGAGTCTCAAGTACATCTTCACTCAGCCTAATCTCAACCTCAGGCAAACTCGATGGGTCGAAATGATTCAAGAGTATAATCCAAGTATCGAGTATACTCCAGGCAAGGCCAATGTGATTGCTGACGCATTGAGCAAGAAAGCTTACTGCAACAGTCTGATTCTCAAGCCTTATCAACCCGAGCTTTGTGAAGCTTTCCGCAAACTTAATCTGCAAGTTGTTCCTCAAGGTTTCCTCGCCAACCTTCAAGTCTCTCCTACCTTGGAAGACCAGATTCGCCAAGCCCAGCTTCTTGATGCTATGGTGAAAAAGGTGAAGATTGGGATTGCCAAGAGTCAGCCCAAGTACAAGTGCTACCGCCTTGATGACAAGGATACTCTTTTCTTCGAGGATCGTATTGTTGTACCCAAAGGTGAACTTCGTAAAGTGATCTTGAATGAGGCTCACAATTCTCTCCTCTCCATCCACCCTGGGAGTACGAAGATGTATCAGGACCTTAAGCAAGCTTATTGGTGGACTCGAATGAAGCGCGAGATTGCTCAATTCGTGAATGAATGTGATGTCTGCAGAAGAGTGAAGGCAGAACACCAAAGGCCAGCTGGTCTCCTCCAACCTCTTGCCATTCCAAAATGGAAGTTTGACCATATTGAAATGGACTTCGTGACTGGGTTTCCAAAGTCCAAGCATGGCAATGATGCTATATTCATTGTCATCGACAAACTCACCAAAGTGGCTCACTTTCTGCCTATCAAAGAGTCGATCACTGCAGCTCAATTGGCGGAACTCTATACCTCTCGGATTGTCTCTCTGCACGGTATTCCTCAAGTGATCTCTTCAGACCGTGGCAGCATCTTTACATCCAAGTTTTGGGATTCTTTTCAGAAGGCCATGGGCACTAACATCCGCTTCAGCACAGCTTTCCATCCTCAAACTAGCGGTCAAGTCGAGCGTGTCAACCAGATTCTTGAAGATATGCTCAGGGCTTGTGTGATCTCCTTCGGCAAGAAGTGGGAGGATTGTCTTCCTTATG